>NW_011495086.1:5087407-5102513 GCF_000754665.1 Bison bison bison | reverse complement strand
AGAAACGCTGGGCTGGAGGAAACACAAGCTGGAATCAAGATTGCCGGGAGAAATATCAGTAACTTCAGATATGCAGCTGACACCACCCTTATGGCAGAAAGTGAAGAGGAACTAAAAAGCCTCTTGATGCAAGTGAAAGAGGAGAGTGAAAAAGTTGGCTTAAAGCTCAACATTCAGAAAATGAAGATCATGGCATATGGTCCCATCACTTCATGGGAAATAGACGGGGAAACAGTGGAAACAGTGTCAGACTTTATTTTTTGGGGCTCCAAAATCACTGCAGATGGTGATTGCAGCCATGAAATTAAAAGACGCTTACTCCTTGGAAGGAAAGTTATGACCAATGTAGATAGCATATTCAAAAGCAGAAACATTACTTTGCCAACAAAGGTCCATCTAGTCACGGTTATGGTTTTTCCAGTAGTCTTGTATGGATGTAAGAGTTGGCCTGTGAAGAAGGCTGAGCACCGAAGAATTGATGCTTTTGAACTGTGGTGTTGGAGAAGACTCTTGAGAGTCCCATGGACTGCAAGGAGATCCAACCAGGCCATTCTAAAGGAGATCAGTCCTGGGTATTATTTGGAAGGAATGATGCTAAAGCTTGAAACCCCAGTACTTTGGCCACCTCATGCAAAGAGTTGACTCATTGGAAAAGACTCTGATACTGGGAAGGATTGGGGGCAGGAGGAAAAGGGAATGACAGAGGATGAGATGGCTGGATGGCATCACAGACTGGATGTATGTGGGTTTGTGTGAACTCCAGGAGTTGGTGATGGACAGGGAGGCCTGGTGTGCTGTGATTCATGGGGTCGTAAAAAGTTGGACACGACTGAGTGACTGAACTGAACTGTACTGAACTGATTCATCAGAGCTTCATCTAATTCTGTATTATATTTTTAAAAAGATGTCTTTTTAGATGTCTTTCAGGTGAAAACATAAATATAAGACTTTTATTCTGAATATATATTTACTCTGTATGTTAAATAGTTCCTTTGTTAATGTTGGATTTTTATGAACCATCATCAGTATAAGTAGAATTCAGTTAATCAATTTATATGGACTAGCATCCTCTTATTTATTGCTGTGGGAAAGCAGCATATGAGAATCTTGCTTAATTAGTCTTATTGTTCCCATGGGCAAGACAAATAGCTTATTTGATTACACTGTAAATGAATTTTCTCCTTAAACACTTTTTTCTTTTTACAACTTCCACTGAATTCAGTAATTCTCTACTGATAGGCTACATACCACATAATATTTTATTTTAGGAAATAATACAAGTGATTATTTTTATCACTTTTTGTTTTTATTCACTTATGTGTATTCTGTTGCTGAATTATCCATATTCATGACATTCCAGATAGTCAGTGAAGTATTAAACATAGACTGGACCTGAGAACACTGACTTTAGTTGAGTTTTCTCAAGGTAGAGTCTATCCTTCTGCTTTTAGTATTAAAAAATCTACCCATAGATGACATATAGACAGCTTGAGAAAATGACTGATGTATTGGAACAGAAAACTAATGCTGTTTAGATTTTTTAATGCAATTTTACTGTACAGAAGCAGCTATAGTTAACAGTATTGGTCATACGTTGAAAGCCCATATTTAATGAAATATACATTAAAATAAACAAAAATGCTCATGAATTTGGATAAGATTAGAATGTTTTTACAAGCAAATGTGCTTATTAAATAGGAACTTTTACAGGACAAACCATCTCTTACAAACATACTTTGTTTTCTGCCCATTTTGTCTATTTTGTCTTCTGTATGTCTCATATTGAAATGTACATACTACGAGTTTTGTGTTTGTTTACAACTGAAGGAGAAATTGGTCAATGTTCACTTGTTAATAATGAACATATTATTTATTAATTGTTTACTGACTTATATATCCCTACTGGAAATAGGACACTTTCTTGGATCAATACAAGGCTTTTTTGTTGAATTAATATGATACTAATTTCTTTTTTTGAATTGTAAAATACAAAAATGGGAGTAATGTGATTATAAATTTATATTATCAATGATAATTTTCCCTTTCCCTCATTAAACTGAGGGTATTTTATTATTATTAGTTGGAGTCCCTTTTTTATAATTATGATAGCCATCATTATTTCATGGATTATGTTATCTTCCTTTGAAACATTGAGTTCATAATTAATAAGGATGTTCTGTGAGCAGACAACTTCAAAATCTTTACAGTCTCTTTTCATATGTCAGATTTAAAATAGTTGTCAACTATCCACCTAGATAGAAACACAGGTATCAGTAAATACCAGAAATCAGAAATAATTGACAGTAGCTACAAGAGAAAATATTAATAATGCACTCATCTCTCATGAGAATACCTAACTTAGACAGTTTTGTAGTTCTGCTGCATTTTTCTGTTTCTGCCATTCTCACTCTTGGCGTATCAGAAATAACTATGTTATCAGTTTGTCTTTTTTAAATGGCAGAAGCAATACAAATTATATCTATCTCTATACATATTTTTCTGTCTACACATAGCTATAAATTTAGAAAAGACCCATTCAAGAGAAGTCTCCCAATGTTCATAAATAAATTTCAAAATATTATAATTCCAGTGAAGTTATTTTTCTTAATTACTTTAGTTTCCCTTTTTATTTCTTGCCACTAGAAACAATCATTTTTTTCTCCTCATGCCATCAACTGACAGATATGCAATTTTATTTTTAGTTATTTGCATATGCAGTTCATGTTACCAAATGAATCATTTGATCCTTGAGATCAGAAATTCCATATCTTATTTAGAACAGTAATGAAATTGTGAAAAGTATGAAATAGGCACCAAGACAATATGTTTGAGGACACAATTTGCCAATATATTGGAACCAACAAGCCAATATATGTGAATTATTTAAGACTTAGCCATTTATATTCATTTACATATGTATATATGTATGTATGGAAGTCCCCTATACTTGCCATGAGGATTGAAAAAGAAATGTCAGTAAAGTGCTTGGTGCAATCAAATATAAGCTTTTTTTTACTAGTCATCAATAGTTTAATATTTTCTTTTCCTAAATGTGATCTTTTCTTGATATAAATATTCAATAACTTTTTGTTAACAAATGATACAATTGTGTTTATCAGTTCAGTTCAGTCTCCCAGTTGTGTCCAACTCTTTGTGTCCCCATGAACTCCAGCATGCCAGGCTTTCCTGACCATCACCAACTCCTGGAGCTTGCTCAAATTCATGTCCATCAAGTCAGTTATGCCATCCAGCCATCTCATCCTTTGTTGTCCCCTTTTCCTCCAGCCTTCAATCTTTCCCAAGATCAGGGTCTTTTCCAATGAATCAGTTCTTCGCATCATATGGCCAAAGTATTGAAGCTTCAGCATCAGTCCTTCCAGAGAATATTCAGGACTGATTTCCTTTAGGAAAGGAAATCCTTTAGGAATAACTGGTTTGATCTCCTTGCAGCCCAAGGGACTCTCAGGAGTCTTCTTCAATACCACGGTTCAAAAACATCAATTCTTTGGCACTCAGTTTTCTTTATAGTCCAATTCTCACATCCATACATGACCACTGGAAAAACCATAGCTTTGACTATAAGGACCTTTGTTGGCAAAGTAATGCCAACATCTTCAGTGATTTTTGGAGCCCAAGAAAAGAAAGTCTGGCACCGTTTCCATTATTTCCCCATTTTTCTGGATGATGGGAGTGGATGCCATGATCCTTGTTTTTCGAATGTTCAGTTTCAAGCCAACTTTTTCACTCTCCTCTTTCACTTTCATCAAGAGGCTCTTTAGTTCCTCTTCACTTCTGCCATAAGGGTGGTGTCATTTTCATATCTGAGGTTATTGATATTTCTCCCAGGAATCTTAATTTCAGCTTTTGTTTCATCCAGCCTGGCATTTCACATGATGTACTCTGCATATGAGTTAAATAAGTAGAGTGACAATATTTACCTGCTATATATGGTGCTTTATAATAAATAAGTACCATATGCTTATATAGCAGGTACACAATTTGATGACTTTAACATTTGGGACCAATTTTTCAAGTCATATGGCTTATTTTTAGGTGAGCCATTTAATGGTGCCCAGATAATGGCCTGAAGGCATAGTCTGGCTGGAAACAGCAAAATAAGGAGATGTGAAATGGATAACAGAGTAGTGATGAGAGTTGCAGTCACAGAGTGGGAAACTGGTTCATGAAAATAAGAATACAGATAGTCAGTGATAAAATGGTCAAAGGGATTCTAACCACTAGCAAATCAAATATTTAATTTTAGTTTGTTTTCCTGCTTTTTGGAAAGTCAAAATTTTTTCAATGTTTTTATTTTTATTTTTTCTGAATTTTTATTGAAGTATCATTGATTTATAATGCTGTGTTGTTTCAGGTATTCAGCAAAGTGGATCAGTTACACATACAAAGTTAGAAATTTTTTTTAAGATTATTTTCCTATGTGGGCCATGTAGCCTTAATCTATCCTTCTCCTCAGTTAGATAAAATTTATCAATATGAATGTTTTTCATTTGCCTTTTTTTTTTTGGAGATTCTAGATCAGCGGGGTGAATGGATAAACATCATTATGTCAGTGATATGACAGAGATATAAGTGAGATTAGGAGCTCAGCAGTTGCTTGAATTCAGAAACATGAATGACCATGAACATTGATGAGTCTGAGGATTTAAGAACATATGGCAGAGGCCTGCCCAAGCTACTCCTGAAAATGATGAAGACAGTTCCATTTAAATCTCAAGGATAATGTGAATTCAGTCCACATTCAGGTTATATACCATTGTAAAGGGAGGCTCAGTTATATACCACTGATGGCTCAGTGGTTAAGAATCTGCCTGCAATGCAAGAAACACAAGAGATTCAGGTTTAATCTCTGAATCAGGAAGAGCCCCTAGAAAGGGCATGGCAACCCATTCCAGTATTCTTGCCAGGCAAATCTCATGGACAAGGAGCCTAGTGGGCTGTAATCCATGGGGTTGCAAAAGTCAGATATGACTGAAGCGACTGAGCATGCACAGGCCATTGTAAGGGTGGTGATGAAATATTTTACATGACAACTTGGTTGGCTTTGAATCCAGGTAAGCAGTATAATTAAACATGTGTTCAACTAAATGTTATGTGATCTTTTTCTGGTTTATAATGTCATGTAAGTAAAGTTTTGAAACCTGTGTAGTTTCATCACCTGTTACTATCAGCTTTCACATTTAGACAATATTACTATTCTCCCCTATTTTTACATAAGCAACATAATAAATAGATTGTCTTGATCTTAATAAGCACAAAATAAGATATGCTTGGACATGGGTTTTGTTTATTCAGTTAACTCTTTACAAGGAGGGGTTTATGAGAGCCAGATCTCTAAAAAGTCTAGAGTTCACCTATATTTTTCCTATTAGCCCAAGGTAGCCAAGGTTACATATCAGGAGCTTCAAACAACCTCAGGTTATGAAGCACTGTAGTACTTATTTAGTGCAAGAAGTGTATAAGCAGACACATATATTTCAAACTCATGTCACTCACTTGAGTATGTTACTTCTTAGGCTTTGGGAAGTAATGTTTTCTCACTGGACTATGCAAAAAAAATAAATATGTTTGATCTTTCTAGTAGTTTTTATTTTATATTTAGTTAATTTAATATTCAAACAATGATCAACGGTTTGCTTATTTAATGGGACATTTTCAGTAGGCCAGTGGTGTGGTATATATAATGATTATCCGTTTAGCTACTGGGATAACCCACTCCAAAGTTTATTTCTGTACCTTTATATAAGACATTCATCACTTTCTGTTGTTTAATCATAGAGAATTATGATTCATTTTAAACTATGAATTTATATGTATGTATATGTAACCATGGAGAAGGCAATGGCAAGCCACTCCAGTACTCTTGCCTTGAAAATCCCATGGATGGAGGAGCCTGGTAGGCTGCAGTCCATGGGGTCGCTACGAGTCGGACGTGACTGAGTGACTTCACTTTCATTTTCGCACAATGGAGAAGGCAATGGCACCCCACTCCAGTACTCTTGCTTGGAAAATCCCATGGATGGAGGAGCCTGGTAGGCTGCAGTCCATGGGGTCGCTAAGAGTCAGACACGACTGAGCGACTTCACTTTCACTTTTCACTTTCATGCATTGGAGAAAGAAATGGCAACCCACTCCAGCGTTCTTGCCTGGAGAATCCCAGGGAAGGCAGAGCCTGGTGGGCTGCCGTCTATGGGGTCGCACAGAGTCCGACACGACTGAAGCGACTTAGCAGAAGCAGCATATGTAACCATGTATGCATTAGTACATTGTGCATTATGTATTAATTATGCACATTATGCATTAGTACATTATGTATTGGTACATATATATACATGTATAATAATTATTACATTAGTATATTATGCATTAATACATGTATACATAATACATTGGGCATTAGTACAGGGGTTTCCCTGATAGCTCAGTTGGTAAAGAATCCACCTGCTGTGCAGAAGACCCTGGTTCAATTCCTGGGTTAAGAAGATCTGCTGGAGAAGGGATAAGCTACCCACTCCAGTATTCTTGGTCTTCTGCTGGGTTCAGCTAGTAAAGAATCTGCCTGCAATGCAGGAGACCTGGGTTTGATCCCTGAGTTTGGAAGTTCCCCTGGAGAAGGGAAATGCTACCCACTCCAGTATTCCAGCATTGACAGTTCCATGAACTGTATAGTCCATGGGGTCACAAAGAGTTGGAAAGGACTGAACGACTTTTACTTCACTTCACTTCATGCATTAGTACAGGATTATGTCTTTGACTCATATCCAAACCCACAGGTGCCACCTTGTGGGATCCAGTGAGTTTGGCCAAGAATTCTTGCCCTAAAATGCCAAGATTGTGGATGATTGAGGATTAAATGATGATCTGGATAAGACCAGGAACCAGGATCCTCTTTCTTACTATAGCTGTTTACAAACATTTACATGGAAGAGCCAGTTCATTTAAGGTGATAATCCTATATTTTTGTTTTAAAATATATCAAAATAATAGTTAAAATAGTATCATTTTAAATAAAAATTCTGGGTGGATACCAGTGTTTAACATGTAAAGTTTATAGAGAAAACATCTACCAACTTAACCAACATTTGCTATCCTTTAATTGCTTTTGTTTGGACTTCAGAATATCAGAACTGTTCCTAGGTGACAATTTCAGTTCACTAAAAACCTGCTAGATTCTGATTTCCAGCCAGAAAACATTTAAAAGCATTATTACTGTATAATGAAAGAATCCTCCCTTGGCAGTAAGTTACTCACAAAAAGGAAAATATTACCCATGTTATTTCTGCTTCAAAATGCAAATGTGCTTAGTAATGAAAGTCATTATGATGCCCAAATGGAGCAGATATCTGAGATCATTTACAACAATGAACTTAATCCTACTCAAAATAAATACCTGTCAATAAAACACTGCTCCCTTTACAAGCTTATATGGTTTGGAAGACAGCATGGTTCTAGATTGGGATGCCTATGGTATGAGTTCCTACTCAGTTAGAACTCAGATGGCCTCAATCAGTTCAGTTAAATTTCCTAGGCTTCAGCCTCCTCTTTTGTAAAATAGTGATGTTATTAACCTTAGTGATAAAGAAATAATGCAAGTGAAAACTTTGAAAATTATAAACCATTACAAAGATGATATTTGTTTTATCTAGGACTATGAAATATAGTGGGAAGATTAAAGAGTTTTTAAATATCTTTAGTAAGCATCTATAGTATCTTTTTATTATTATCTCTTAAAAATGGTTTTTCTTGGTGTAATTCATCTGTCAGTGCTGCCTAGGGAGCTGGCTCTTATCAGTGCCTTGAAATATGGTTACTATTCAACTCTTTCAGTACTTTTGCTCTCATAGCAAATCTCTACCATGTCAGGGATATTTCTATCAGACCTGATACTGACAACTAGGCACCTTCAGGCAGCTTTGCTTACTTCCAGAACTAAGAGCAGACAAGCTATTCTGCTGTCAGGATTTCTCTCCTAATTTATATATGCTTTCTGAGAGTGTCTGCTGTCTTCTATTTTTTTTTTTTTGGGGGGGGGGTTGTTGAGACATTTATAGGTAGTGTATGGCAACTTCTGACTCCAAATTACTGACTCCAGATTTTCTTTTCCAGCCACTTGTGCTAATGACAATGGTGGTAGTGTTGGTAGGAAGTAGGAAGGGGCTGCGAGAGGAGGAGTGACCAGAGACCATTTATTTCCTTTTAGCAAAAACTCCTTCAGCATTTTGACAATGGCCAGCTGCCTGAGTCTCTGGTGCTTATGTAATGAAAAATGGTTTCCTATTTTATTTTGCCCATCTCATTCCAAATTTTTCCTCATGTGCTCTCTAGGTGAGTCCTGCATATGATCCAGTGTTGCGTTTGATAATCTTATAACAACTATTCTAAACTCCTGAATCCAGAAACGTGGTTCTCTCTCTGATAAAATTCATTTCAGAGGACAGTGGTTTGCAGGACTTGAATGTAAATATCAGCACTTCCCAACGGAATTTGCTTCTTGGTTTCTTTTCTGTGTGTGTTGGTGACTGGGCATGAAATAAAATTTTCAGCCTCTGTAACTTTTCCACAATTCATATTTGCATTTCTTCCTAAATTATTTCTGTCTCTAGTCAAGTAATTCATTTGAAATCTATATACCCAGTGTTGTAGACTTGTGACATTATGCTTCTCAGAAATAGCAATGTTTAAATGTGTCACCACTATAGGCTTACTTTGCATAAGTAAAACATTCAATGTGGAAAAACTGGAAGATTGCAATAAGGAAAATTGATGAGTGAAATACAGAAAATAGCTATCAAGTTTTGGGGGTATACTCATCAGAAACCTTGCTTTTGCGTATATGAATAAGTTTTCTTAAAATAATAATGGGTTCTAATCAGTTCAGTTCAGTCGCTCAGTTGTGTCCGATTCTTTGTGACCCCATGGGCTGCAGCACGCCAGGACTTTCTGTCCATCACCAACACCTGCAGTTTACTAAAACTCATGTCCATTGAGTCGGTGATGCCATCAAACCACCTCATCCTCTGCTGTTCCCTTCTCCTCCCACCTTCAATCTTTCCCAGCATCAGGGTCTTTTCAAATGAATCAGTTCTTTGCATCAATATCAGTCCTTCCAAAGAATATTCCAGACTGATCTCCTTTAGGATGGACTGGTTGGATCTCCTTGCAGTCCAAGGGACTCTCAAGAATCTTCTCCAACACCACAGTTCAAAAGCATCAATTCTTTAGCGTTCAGCTTTCTTTACAGTCCAACTCTCACATCCATACCTGACTACTGGAAAAACCATAGCCTTGACTAGTCGGACCTTTGTGGGTAATGTTTCTGCTTTTTAATATGCTGTCTAGGTTGGTCATAATTTTTATTCCAAGGAGTAAGTGTCTTTTTATTTCATGGCTGCAGTGAACATCTGCAGTGATTTTGCAGCCCCCCAAAATAATACCTGCCACTCTCTCCACTGTTTTTCCATCTATTTGCCATGAAGCAATGGAATCAGATGCCATGATCTTAGTATTTTTTTTTTTTAATTTTGAGCTTTAAGCCAACTTTTTCACTCTCCTCTTTCACTTTCATCAAGAAGCTCTTTAGTTCTTCTTCACTTTCTTCCATAAGGGTGGTGTCAGCTACGTATCTGAGGTTATTGATATTTCTCCCAGCAAACTTGATTCCAGCTTGTGCTTCCTCCAGCCCAGCATTTCTCATGATGTACTCTGCATATAAGTTAACTAAGCAGGGTGACAATACACAGCCTTGACGTATTACTTTTCCTATTTGGAACCAGTCTGTTGTTCCATGTCCAGTTCTAACTGTTGCTTCCTGACCTGCATATAAATTTCTCAAGAGGCAGGTCAGGTGGTCTGGTATTCCCATCTCTTGAAGAATTTTCCACAGTTTCTTGTGGGCTGCACAGTCAAAGGGGTTGGCATAGTCAATAGAGCAGAAATAGATGTTTTTTCTGGAACTCTCTTGCTTTTTCGATGATCCAATGGATGTTGGCAGTTTGATCTCTGGTTCTTCTGCCTTTTCTTGATCTTATTGCCAAAATCAAATTTAAATTGAAGAAATTAGGGGAAACCACTAGACCATTCAGGTATGACCTAAATCAAATCCCTTATGATTATACAGTGGAAGTGAGAAATAGTTTTAAAGGACTAGATCTGATAGAAATAGTGCCTGATGAACTATGGACTGAGGTTCATGACACTGTACAGGAGACAGTGACCAAGACCATCCCCAAGAAAAATAAATGCAAAAAAACACAAAATGACTGTCTGAGGAGGTCTTACAAATAGCTGTGAAAAGAACAGAAATGAAAAGCAAAGGAGAAAAGGAAAGATATACCCATTTGAATGCAGAGTTCCAAAGAACAGCAAGGAGAAATAAGAAAGCCTTTCTCAGTGATCAGTGCAAAGAAATAGAGGAGAACAATAGAATGGGAAAGACTAGAGATCTCTTTAAGAAAATTAGAGATAACAAGGGAACATTTCATGCAAAGATGGGCTCATTAAAGGACAGAAATGGTATGGACCTAACAGAAGCAGAAGATATTAAGAAGAGGTGGCAAGAATACACAGAACTGTACAAAAAAGATTTTCATGACCCAGATAATCACGATGGTGCGATCACTAACCTAGAGCCGGACATCTTGGAATGTGAAGTCAAGTGGGCTTTAGGAAGCATTACTATGAACAAAGCTAATGGAGGTGATGAAATTGCAGTTGAGCTATTTCAAATTCTAAAAGATGATGCTGTGAAAGTGCTGCACTCAATATGTCAGCAAAATTGGAAAACACAGCAGTAAACTATTGAATAAAAATATCTATTTTAAAGATATAATAAAACTCACTGTTTGGATATATGATGATATTTTTAACAAATCATATAATGTGGGACATTTAGGGAATATTTGGTTATTTTGCTTTAATAAGATCATATCTTTGTTTCCATTGTTATTACTGTTACTGAAAATCATTAGAACATACAAATAAGTCCTACTGCTACTGCTAAGTCACTTCAGTCATGTCTGACTCTGTATGACCCCGTAGACGGCAGCCCACCAGGCTCCCCCGTCCCTGGGATTCTCCAGGCAAGAACACTGGAGTGGGTTGCCATTTCCTTCTCTGATGCAGGAAAGTGAAAAGTGAAAGTGAAGTCTCTCAGTTGTGTCCGACTCTTAGCAACCCCATGAACTACAGCCTACCAGGCTTCTCCATCCATGGGATTTTCCAGGCAAGAGTAAGTCCTATGAATAGTTAATTTGGGGTCTTTAAGTAGATATCAGTTGGTCTGTTTCCTCCCTGTTGATTATCTGGAAAACTTCTGTGTCTGTGCATAGGTAATTTATTCCCAGACATGATCCCATTTCGTCAAGCTTTCACATTTTTAAAATAAATTATGTGATTTTATTTTTCTAGAAAGTGCATCTAATTGATATAATAAATATACAAATACTATTGGGGACCCCATGGTGGTGCAAAGCTTTTGATGACTATAACAACCTTTATTTTGCAACTGTGTCATGGTACTTTCAAAATATTTACACACTTCATCCCTCTAAATAGCATAAATGAGAACCTGTTTGATACCCAACTTTGGCAATGCTCCTGCATCATGTGAACTCTGTGGTTTGCAAGAATGATTTTGAGCTCTGCTTTATGTTGTTATAATCCCTATTTTCCTTGATCTAGTCTCAGTCTTCATTTGAACCCCAGTAAATTGAATTACTAGTTTTCACACTAAAAAGACAAGCTCAGCAGTTTTCAACTGTCTATCTCCAAGCAGTTCCAATTGCAGTTAGTATAATGTACAGATGTCAGAGGGGATAAGAAGTATAGTTCTCCTGCAGGTCACATAACTATTTCCCAAAGAGCTCCACCTCCAGTGTTTCTATTAATCTTGAACAGAGAAGCAGATGGCAAACTTATTCTCTTTTGTGACAAACCAACCATTAATGGTATCCAGAACTTGATTTTATTTCCAAACTCTCAGTGAAGAACTCTGTGGGTAAGATTTATGGCGTTGTCTTCTATCTTCTATTTTTTCTCTCATTGGTATTCTTTACAAGACTCATAAACTCAGCAAGTCAGCAGGCTAATCCTGTCAGATTTCAACTTTTTCTTTTTCTCTGTAATTCTATTGCTGCCAGAAAACAACTTGCACAATGTATTTTTTTCCTTTTCTTTCCTTTCCTCTTATTTTATTTTACAATCTTTGACATTGCTGTGTCTCCTAATGTTAGGCAACACAAAAGAAGATAAAAGGGTCAAAAATATGACATGAAAAGTGAATAAGCAACTACTAAGACAAACTACTGAGTAACAGAAGACTAGTAGACGAGAATGGATTTAATTTTATTAAATATAAAAGGAGAACTAGACAATGGAGAAAAAAGTCTGCTGGAGTTACAAGAACATGGCTAAAAGTATCATCCCAAACACCTTACAGAATTTTAAAGAGCAAATATTTTTGATGAATTTAATTTTTAAAAGATAATTTTGCTTGTAAAGTTGGAAAGTAAAAAACAATGACATAAAAATCAAATTTGATACAGTGGTGAGATAAAATGTATTCTATTTCAGTCAGATAAATATCTTTATTTACCAAGTGAAATGTTTTCTTTTTCTCTCCAGCTAGAGTTCAATAAGGGAAATATTTTTATTTTTTAATTTTATTTTATTTTTAAACTTTACAATATTGTATTGGTTCTGCCATATATCGAAATGAATCCGCCACAGGCATACACGTGTTCCCCATCCTGAACCCTCCTTCCTCCTCCCTCTCCATACCATCCCTCTGGGTCGTCCCAGTGTACCAGCCCCAAGCATCCAGTATCATGCATGGAACCTGGACTGGTGACTCATTTCATATATATTATACATATTTCAATGCCATTCTCCCAAATCATCCCACCCTCTCCCTCTCCCCCAGAGTCCAAAAGACTGTTCTATACATCAGTGTCTCTTTTGCTGTCTCGTATACAGGGTTATTGTTACCATCTTTCTAAATTCCATATAAATGCGTTAATATACTGTATTGGTGTTTTTCTTTCTGGCTTGCTTCACTCTATATAATAGGAAATGTTTTTTAAATAATATTTTATGATTCCTTTATAATATCAAGTTATTGTTAATATTTTATATTTTACAATTTAGGCAATAGCTGTTGTCCAACCAGAGTTTGTGTGCCTGATGCACAAAGAAGTCAAACAAACAGTGAAGCGATGGAGAAGGGATAACTTGTGCTCAAAAGACAGTGATTCTAGGATGGGTTTTCAGGGAAGTATTTTTAAAGGCAGATATGTGGTGGGGGTGCTGCTGGGTGTGTGACCTTCCTGTGGTTGGTGGTGAGGTAACTCGTGGTGAGGTAACTCCAGGAATCTCAGTCATCAATCTTCTGGTTCCAACCAGTCTGGGGTCCGTATACTTGGCTCAGCCTGAAGTTACCATCCTCCACTTGGGGCCTTGGTTCCTTTATAAGAACTCATAGATATGTGTCAAATTGTTATATATTATCCCTTCAGGAGGAACTAGGAGTCCTGTGACTCTATTATTTTAATTATTAACTGTGTGAATCTGCTGGTTAAAACTCAGAGAAGGTCTAGGAGTCTAAAGACTTTTTCCTGAAAGCAAGAAAGGGCAGACATGGAAAGGCTTTTGTGCTCTTAAGGTCCTCACATGATCCTGCTGTTTCATAACTATGATTTTTAAAATGTATATAAAATGGCAATACATAAGTATATAATATATGTATATTATATGGAAGTGAAAGTGTTAGTCATTCAGTCATGTCTTGACTCTTTGCATCCCCATAGACTGTAGCCTGTTAGGCTCCTCTGTCCAGATACTAAAGTGGGTTGCCATTCCCTTCTCCAGGGGAATCTTCCTGACCCAGAGATCCAACCTGGGTCTCCTGCATTGCAGGCATATTGTTTCTACCACCTGAGCCAGCAGGGAAGCCCAATAGGTATAATATAATGGTAATATATATGTATATGTGTGAAACATACATAACCTTGAAGATTTGCATTTTAGAACCAAATAATAGCATTTTATTAAATTAACTAATTTTAAAATGGCAAATGGCATAATACCATTTTGAAAAAGTATATTTTTTTTAAATTGAGATATAATTGACATATAACATGAAATATTATAGTTTTTTAAATCACTTTCCCCTTTCCTCAAAGAAGAACCAGTAAACTTTAAACAGCATGCTGAAACACTAATTTTTATTTTACTTCTGTTAAGTCAACTTGCTATTTGGGAAACTGCATGCTTAGGTATTTCAGTTGAGTTCACTGGCTGAGCAAGGCCACCATCTTTGGTTCACTTCTGCATCACAGCTCAAAGCGCATCTTCAGGCTTTCTCCATTTCTTTTTTTTTGCCTTCTTTGACTATCAGTCTAATATATCTAAAGTCCTGTCCTGATTTATTTCCATCTTTATAGTTTTGTGTTTTTTCTTCATTCAAACAAGTCATGATATAGTCTTGGGTAACTTTTATATTATTGGACACAGTAATATTTCTGTGAAATTTTACTTCCACTGAGATTTTGCAGCTACTTGGACATAATATACCTTTATGTTAGCAGATGAAAATGATTGAAGATGAAAACATTACTCCATAAAGCCAGATTCGTTGCCTAAACACCATTGTCTTGAGCCTATTTAAGACATAGGGAAAGCTTCTTTTGAGACAATAGGTAATAGCTTTCTGAAACTATGATACTACCCTGTTAAATCTCGATCGTCTTTTTCTAGATTCCTTCCCCATTGCCTATAAATGTAAAACTAAAAGTAACCTAAGTGAATAATACAATAATAATAAATTGAATTTAAACTTGATTTAACAATATTCCACAATATTTTGACTATCTTGCCTGTATGCCTAGCCACTTGTCTGTCTGCATTTTGTTTTTCTTTTTTTTTTTCTTTTTTTTTTCTTTTCTTTTATTTTTTTTATGTTAATAAACTTCTGTTTGATTTTGTCCTGGTATTCTGTCATCTCTTACAGAGATCCTCAGCTAAGAACTCAGAAGGGTAAAGGGAAATAAGCCTCTATGTCACCCTAAGTCAGCTTCAATAATTGCCATAGTGA
>NW_011495086.1:5084895-5087102 GCF_000754665.1 Bison bison bison | reverse complement strand
CATAGGTGTGAGTGGGGTATTAAAGTCTCCCACTATTATTGTGTTATTGTTAATTTCTCCTTTCATACTTGTTAGCATTTGTCTTACATACTGCGGTGCTCCCATGTTGGGTGCATATATATTTATAATTGTTATATCTTCTTCTTGGATTGATCCTTTGATCATTATGTAGTGACCTTCTTTGTCTCTTTTCACAACCTTTGTTTTAAAGTCTAATTTATCTGATACGAGTATTGTGACTCCTGCTTTCTTTTGGTCCCTATTTGCATGTAAAATCTTTTTCAAGCCCTTCACTTTCAGTCTGTATGTGTCCCCTGTTTTGAGGTGGGTCTCTTGTAGACGTCATATGTAGGGGTCTTGTTTTTGTATCCATTCAGCCAGTCTTTAAGGTAATTACTGATAAGTATGATCCCGTTGCCATTTACTTTATTGTTTTGGGTTCGAGTTTATACACCATTTTTGTGTTTCCTGTCTAGAGAATATCCTTTAGTATTTGTTGGAGAGCTGGTTTGGTGGTGCAGAATTCTCTCAGCTTTTGCTTGTCTGAAAAGCTTTTGATTTCTCCTTCATACTTGAATGAGATCCTTGCTGGGTACAATAATCTGGGCTGTAGGTTATTTTCTTTCATCATTTTAAGTATGTCTTGCCATTCCCTCCTGGCTTGAAGAGTTTCTATTGAAAGATCAGCTGTTTTGGAGGCTAATTACTTTACAATATTGTATTGGTTTTGTCATACATTGACATGAATCCACCACGGGTGTACATGCATTTTGATTGTCAAATTATTATAGCTGTGAATGACTATCAGTGCAAAGGTGGGTGCATATTTACTAAGCAGTATTTTACAGATAAAAGTGAATATGATTTTTTCTTCAAATTTTCTTGGTAAATAAGATCACATTATATAATGTTCAGTTGGACACTGGATATACCTTGTAAAGATACTTGAATATTGAATAAAAATATGCAACTAAGGTATCTTATATTATTGCAGTTAAACATAAGAAAAGAAAAAGTAACACATTCTGGCTTTCTTTCAATATCTTCCATTACTAATGAGTTTAATTCCTAGCACATTTGTCAATCTAATTCTAACTATATAGTTCCAGTCTAGCATACATTTCAATAAAGATATTAGGATTCCAATCTTAGATTCATATCAATAAATATAATAGGATTATTATTTGGGCATAAATACAATAGGTAAAAGAGTTTTTAAAAATTTTTTCTGACCTCTACAATCTTTAAGAATAAAATTGATCAATAAGTATTTTTGTAAATTAATAAATTTAAGTCTCTTATTTTGATACCCATGATTTACATGATTTGTTAAATAGAAACACTGATATCTAATACATCAAATATCTGGAATCATAGTTTACTATTTTCTGTATACTTTTCACCCACCTTTGAAGCTATGAAATTAAACTGAGCTAACTACTAGCCCAATTTACTTGAACTGAATTGAGACCTCATAAAGTATAAATCACACATACAGCACTTATACACATATGTTAAAAAAAATAATAATAGAAGAGCCCTTTCTCTTAGGAGGCTCACAATATAGAACTGTGCACATACTGACTTCTTTCTTAGTTTCACTAATCTTTTAGTGTGCTTATCGTTTGCAGTTTTTTGAATATTAGCTAGACTAGTTAAGTAGTGAAACAGAGATTCTAAAATAAATATATACAAGTGAAAAATGCAAAGTTTTAGGAAAGCAATGGACATATTTGGCGATAAGTAAACAATCTTATCTAGTACAACAGGAATAGATTGAGAGATCAAAAGAGCATAACAATTGAGAAAAGCCTTGAAGGCCAAGTTAATAAGGCATATTAACATCATATTGACCTCAGAGAGAAGGAAATAAAAATTATGTGCAAGAATAACCCTAAGGGGAAAGTTCATAGCAATACAGGCATACCTAAAGAAACAAGAAAAAACTCAAATAAATAACCTAACTCTACACCTAAAGCAACTAGAAAAGGAAGAATTGAAGAACCCCAGGGTTAGTAGAAGGAAAGAAATCTTAAAAATTAGAGCAGAAATAAATGCAAAAGAAACAAAAGAGACCATAGCAAAAATCAACAAAGCCAAAAGCTGGTTCTTTGAAAGGATCAATAAAATTGACAAATCATTAGCCAGACTCATCAAGAAACAAAGGGAGAAAAATCAAATCAATAAAATTAGAAATGAAAATGGAG
>NW_011495086.1:5083305-5084609 GCF_000754665.1 Bison bison bison | reverse complement strand
GTTCAGTTCAGTTCAGTCGCTCAGTCGTGTCTGACTCTTTGTGACCCCATGAATCGCAGCACTCCAGGCCTCCCTGTCCATCACCAACTCCCGGAGTTCACTCAGACTCACGTCCATCGAGTCACTGATGCCATCCAGCCATCTCATCCTCTGTCGTACCCCTTCTCCTCCCTGCCCCCAATCCCTCCCAGCATCAGAGTCTTTTCCAAATGAGTCAACTCTTCACATGAGGTGGCCAAAGTACTGGAGTTTCAGCTTTAGCATCATTCCTTCCAAAGAAATCCCAGGGCTGATCTCCTTCAGAATGGACTGGTTGGAGATCTCCTTGAAGTCCAAGGGACTCTCAAGAGTCTTCTCCAACATCACAGTTCAAAAGCATCAATTCTTCAGCACTCAGCTTTCTTCACAGTCCAACTCTCACATCCATACATGACCACTGGAAAAACCATAGCCTTGACTAGACGGACTTTGTTGGCAAAGTAATGTCTCTGCTTTTCAATATACAAATGTTAACATAACATAAATGTACAAGTCCCATAGGGAAAAGGGCTGAACTTTCTAAGAAAAACACAATGGGGGAGATCCTAACCTTAGATAGGAAATCTCAAAAGTTAGAAAGCTATTACAATGTCCAACTTAGAGATCAGAGAGAAATAAAAAATTACTGGCTAAATTCTAATGCTTTCAGAGAGAGGAGAAAAGATGCAAAAAGCTCTCACAACTGGGAAAAATCCAGAAAGTATTCAGGACATTGGATGCTGTCTTCTGATAATTCTATTACTTAACATCAACTAGTTATTACTAAATTCCCACTGTGTGCTAACTGGATTCATATATATATATGATCAACAGACATGATTGGAAAAGACTCTGATGTTGGGAAAGATTGAGGGCAGGAATAAAAGAGGGTGACAGAGGATGAGATGGTTGGATGGCATCCACTGACAAAGTGGACTTGAGTTTGGGCAGACTCTGGGAGATAATGGAGTTCAGAGAAGCCTGGCATGCTGCAATCCAGTTCAGTTCAGTTCAATCAATCAGTTGTGTCCAACTCTTTGTGACCCTATGGACTGCATTGCACCAGGCTTCCCTGTCCATCACCAACTCCTAGAGCTTGCTCAAAATCATGTCCATCGAGTTAGTGATGCCATCCAACCTCATCCTCTGTCCTTCCCTTCTCCTCCTGCCTTCCATCTATCCCAGCATCAGGGTCTTTTCCAATGAGTCAGTTCTTCGCATCAGGTGGCCAAAGTATTGGAGTTTCAGCTTCAACATCAGTCCTTCCAATGAACACCCAGGACTGA
>NW_011495086.1:5081594-5082318 GCF_000754665.1 Bison bison bison | reverse complement strand
CAGGATGGGGAACGCGGGTATACCTGTGGCAGATTCATTTCGATATTTGGCAAAACTAATACAATATTGTAAAGTTTAAAAATAAAATAAAATTTAAAAAAAATCACATTCACTGAGTAAAATGTAATTTTAAAAAATTGAAACTAAACAAATGGTCACTACAAACAGAGTTGAACTATGAATAAGGCATATAAAATGGAGGAAAATAAACTCCATTTTATATTGCTAAAAGTCTAGATATAATATTTTATGCTATTGACAAGGGATTATGATTCCTTTAATCTAAAAGTGTCTGGTCCAGTCCAGAGGAGAGAAACTATCATTTATTGACTGCCTGCTGTTTGCCTGGCTCTACTACACTCCTCACATTGCTATACTGACATATAAGGTCCAGGGTATATCTGATTATTGCTGAATTCTATGTGCCTAGCATAATGGACATCCCATGTAAATCTGCTAAATAAGTGAATTAATGCAATGCAAATAGCATTCCGCTAGTGTGATACTATTAGTACAGTTTACAGATGAGAAAACTGAAGCTGCACACAGGGTAACAGAGCTAGCAAATCCCAGATTAATGATTTCCTTTCAAGCATCCTTGCTTTCAAGTGTAATATGCTGTTTCTTCTTGGTATTACATGCATAAAATATATACCCAGATGATACATATGGTGATTTTTCATATATATATATATATATATATATACATTTATAATTATATTCT
>NW_011495086.1:5074941-5081475 GCF_000754665.1 Bison bison bison | reverse complement strand
CTAGCCAAAGAATTAAGTCAGTGAATCTGATATTACCTCCATTTGAAATACGTGTACACCCGTGGCGGATTCATTTGGATGTATGGCAAAACCAACACAATATTGTAAAGTAATTAGCCTCCAATTAAAATAAATAAATTTAAATTAAAAAAAGAAATATTAAATAAATGAAATATTTTTTCAAAACACAAAGAAGGAAAGGAAACAAGTAAAAGAAGAGGGAGAAGAGGAGAAAGGAGGCAAGGGGAGAAGGGGAGGGTAGAACAGATTTGTTAAAAACAAAGGCTGCCAGGGACTTCATTTAGTACACCAGCATTTCTTCTCCCACTCAAAATGCTTCAGTGTTCCTTTTCCAGGAATACTGAATTTAAGAAACATTCCCACAGTTTTAAGATGCTTTATAAGAAGGAAGAAAAATAATAGACGTATGTCTTTGGTCCTTGTCCCAGGAACCCTTCCACTAGTCTTTGGCATTGCCTTCCTGAAGGAGAACTTTAGCAGGTGGCAGTCCAACCTCACCCTTTATGGGGAGGTTGTTTCTATTTTTAGTCATAAGATGCTGGTTCTGAAGATTGGAAGATTTATCAGTCGGACCTGGGCTAGACTCGCAGGTAACGCTGGCTAAAAGTGACATGCGTGGACAGTTGTTTCCTTAAATCACCTTCTTCCCCCTTTGTTATTGACTTTATTTTATTGGATTAAAAAAAAAGAATAAGTACAGTATGTACGTATCATGACAAGACACACAAAAGTTAATAATATGCTCTTCCTTCCAAGGCTCCCTCCCCATACCCTCTGGGTAACCAAGCCAATGTTAATAGATTAGTAGGTAGTAACTATCTACTAACCTGTTAACTAACATTCAACACATGCTAACATGTGCTCATTCAAACATGTGAAAACAAATGCTCACAAATAGGTTTTGGACATAGTATTTTACAAAAATGGGATCATATCCCTCATTCTACTCTGAAGCTCTTTTTTTTTCATTTGACAATTTCATTTGACAGTTACATCATGAAGATTCCTTTAGGCTAATACACGGAGATTAATGCACTTTTAAAAAAAATGTACAGCTATGTTGTACTTGATAGAATAAATGTGTCATAATTTAATCCTCTATCAGTGGACTTGGTTTCTTGCTTTCTTTTCCACTGTAATATTACAGTAAATATCTATTGCTATATATTTATATATTAGGTGTCTATATTTTTATGTATTAATAAATTATATACATAGATGCTTCATTTCTGTAAGAAACATACCCCCAAAGAGATTAATTTTTCAAGGAAGCAACCCACTTTGCAATCCAGATGTATAGGCTATTATAGCTACAAGTAACAATTGTTCCTCTTAATATTTAGGACCCCTTGAGGGTCATATAGTAACATAAAATAGAATGATCAGCAGAATTCCAAGTGAATTTATTGACACAAATACACTTCACATAGGGCTTCCCAGGTGGCTCAGTGGTAAAGAAACCACCTGCCAATGCAGGAGACACAGGTTTGATCCCTGGGTTGGGAGGATCCCCTGGAGAAAGGAATGGCAACCCACTCCAGTATTCTTGCCTGGGAAATCCCTTGGACAGAGGAGCCTGGCGGGCTACAGTCCACGGGGTCGCAAAGAGTCCGACACGACTGAGCGACTGAGCACTCATAAACACACACGCTTCATATCACAGGGCCAAGCAAGGTCCCCAGCTGAGACTTGTGGAAAGAGCTTTTCACAGAGAATTCAGGTATGAAAGTGTGATGGTTAATGTCACTAGGCCCTTCATCATGGCCCATCCTCAGCATCATGACAACTTCTTAGTAAAGAGAACAGGCAAAGTGATTTTTAAAATTTTATTTATTTTCATTTATTTTGTACTTTGCCAATTCTCTGTTGCTGTGCAGGCTTTTCTCTAGCTGTGGCAAGTGGAGGCCACTATCTAGTTGCAGTGTTTGGGCTTCTCATTGCAGTGGCTTCTCTTGTTGCGGAACACAGGTTTTAGGTGCATGGGCTTCAGTAGTTGGCAGGATTCTTAACCACTCAACCACCAGAGAAGTACGGTAAAGTGATTTCTAATAGTACTTCAGCCAGTGTGTGCTGTTTCCTCCTTAAAATGCTAAGTTTACCCATCACTGCTGCTGCTGCTGCTAAGTCGCTTCAGTCGTGTCCGACCCTGTGCAACCCCATAGACAGCAGCCCACCAGGCTCCCCCGTCCCTGGGATTCTCCAGGCAAGAACACTGGAGTGGGTTGCCATTTCCTTCTCCAATACATGAAAGTGCAAAGTGAAAGTGAAGTCACTCAGTCGTGTCCAACTTAGCGACCCCATAGACTGCAGCCTACCAGGCCCTCCATCCATGGGATTTTCCAGGCAAGAGTACTGGAGTGGGGTGCCATTGCCTGCCTTACCCATCACTAGTTAATTCCTATTTTGAAGAATCAAAGGTAACTAAATGTTTTTAAAAAGTGAGACTGGACCCTTTTTTTGGAGGGGAGCAGAGGTCACGCAGCCTTGGGAAACAGAAGCAGTTTAAGTCAGGGGCAATACAGATAACAAAGGGAAAGCCAGTTTCGTCTGCAGTCTTGGATCTCAAGAAGGCTTGTTAGGTAAAGGGGAGAAGGTCGTTCTCTTAAACTGGAACCCAGTTGACATATTAGATGTCTTATAATGAATAACAGTTCCTTTATGGTCATTAATATTACACTTCAACTGAAGTCATAGCACAGAGATGGCTATGACAATGTATCTTGAGGGCTTTAAACACCCAGCAGAGAAGAATTTGAACTGTGAAAGTCTTCCCTTCTGCTCAGTGTAATGAAAACTCTCTGGAGTAGGACTCAGGAGATCTCAGTAACATTGAGAAATTCATTGAAATTCTCTGAGTTTCCATTTCTTTTCTGCAAAATGGGGCTAATACTGCCCCCTGACCCCTGAGCTAATAGCTCACTGCAGTCAAAGAAATAACACACCTGAAAAAACATCGAAGGCAAAGATAGATGTTAAGAACACAGACTCTGCAGTTATCCAACCTCTGTGGCTTTCCTGGTTCCTCCTGGGTAATCTTGATCCCATTACTTGCCCTCTGAGCTTCAGCTTCCAAAAAGGGGATAATATACCTACCTTGATTTAAGAATGTAATATAGCCACTGATTTAAGAATGAGATGGGACCATGCCTCAAAAGTGCAAGCACAGTGCCTGGCACATAATGAGATCTCAGTAATAGGAGCTATTATTTGTAAAGTGCTACTCAAATGTGATCTCCAGTAGCATATTGGGCACCTACTGACCTGGGCAGTTCATCTTTCAGTGTCCTATCTTTCTATCTTTTCATACTGTTCATGGGGTTCTCAAAGCAAGAATACTGAAGTGGTTTACCATTCCCTTTTCCAGTGGATGTGAGAGTTGAACTATAAAGAAAGCTGAGCACTGAAGAATTGATGCTTTTTAACTGTGGTGTTGGAGAAGACTCTTGAGAGTCCCTTGGACTGCAAGGAGATCCAACCAGTCCATTCTAAAGGAGATCAGTCCTGAGTGTTCATTGGAAGGACTGATGTTGAAGCTGAAACTCCAATACTTTGGCCACCTGATGCGAAGACCTGACTCACTGGAAAAGACCCTGATGCTGGGAAAGATTGAGGGCAGGAGGAGAAGGGGACGACAGAGGATGAGATGGTTGGATGACATCACTGACTCAATGTACATGAGTTTGGATAAACTCCGGGAGTTGGTGATGGACAGGGAGGCCTGACGTGCTGCAGTCTATTGGGTCACAAAGAGTCGGACTTGACTGAGCGACTGAACTGAACTAAATTGAACTGTGGTATATAAATTCCCATATATATATAGTGCAGTGCAGGAGACCTGAGTTCAATTTCCTGGGTTGGGAAGATCTCCTGGAGAAGGAAATGTCAACCCACTCCAGTATTCTTACCTGGAGAATTTCATGAACAGAGGAGTCTGGTGGGCTACAGTCCATGGGGTCATAAGAGTCTGACATGACTTAGTGACTAAATTACCACCACCATATATATAATATATATAAATATATATTTTTATTAAATTCATATTTAAAACTCATAAGTATGAATATATGTTATATAAATTTTATATACAGGTGCAAAACTGCTGAGTCATATAGTAGTTCTACTTTCAGTTTTTGGAGAGACTTCTACTCTGGTTTTTACACAGTGGCTGCACTAACAGTGTGCCAGAGTTCTCCTTTCTCCATATCCTTGCCAACATTTGTTATTTGTGTTCTTTTTAACGACAGTCATTCTCATAGGTGTGAGATGATATCTCATTGTGGTTTTGACTTGCATTACCTTATGATTACTGACGTTGATCGTCTTTTCATGTGAATGTTGACCATTTTCATTTTGTCTTTGGAAAAATGTCTATTCGGTTCTTCTACCCATTTCTTAACCAGTTTGGTTTTTTGATGTTGAGTTGTATGAATTGCTTATATATGCTGTATAGTAATCTCTTATCAGTCATTATTTGCAAATATTTTCTCCCATTCAGTAGGTTGTCTTTTCATTTTGTCAATGGTTTCCTTTGCTATGCAAAAGCATTTAAGTTTAATTAGTTCTCATTTGTTTATTTTTGTTTTTATTTTCTTTAGAGATAGAGTTAAAAATATATTGCTGCAATTTATGTCAGAGTGTTCTTATGCTTTCCTAATGTTGTCCATGACTAAAACAAATTTAAAAAAGAGAGAGAGAGAGATGTGCATTTTTTTTTCTGGAAAATTTTCCTGGACACATTTTGTAGAAACAATTATCTATTTGTAAAATATACAATCAAAATGGGGTTGGGTCTCTAGTATAGCATAAAGGAAATCCTTTTAGAGGCAAAGGAAAGGTGATATTAATGTAGAAATATAGAAAATGTTCTAAAAGTAGTTTCTTCTGTCAAAATTTATTTGACAAGAAGGGATATGATTCCTTCTCTTTTTTTCTATTTACATATTTAAGTCTATATAAACTTGGGCATAAGAAAAATATTTTGTAATGAGGAATATAAGAAATGCAAGCAAAAGACCCTACAGAGTAATGAGTACATTTTAATAAGAAAACTTTCAAGTACTAATGTTAGTGTTATTGGCAACAAAGTGAAAATTTGCTTAGTGGCATATGTCATTAAAAAGCACAGTTACTGTGCAAGGAAGTAATATAATGAAGATGAAGCTTTTTCTAAAATGCATAGACAACTAAGTGTGCTTTAATGGTTATTCTCTTTGGTCAGCTGTCCTGAAAATTTGTAAATAAGACACAGAAAGCTTTAGTTTTTTGTTTAGTTGAAGGAAAACCATGGTTTCCTTAAGGTCTGAATTCAGAGATGTTGTTAGATGTGCACCAGCTCAGGTTGGAGAGATTTTACATGCTGTACCATATGTGGAACAATGACAGGCATGCAAGAGAAAGTCATTTGTGATGGATGCCATTCACTTGGCTTTGGCAAGGACCTAAATGCATACAGCAGCAATTACAGAGAAATCACCATCTCATGTCAACAATAAAGCCAATGATCAATTAAAACTTGCTTGAAGATCACTTGATTCTTCCAAAAGGTCACATTGAGAGCTAGGTGAACAAAAACTCTCAAACATTTACAGAGCAAGAAAATGGCAGTATAAAATCAATTTTACCAATTTAGTTGCTTTCTTAGTTCAAATGCTTCTACAACCACATGTTAAGAAGCAGTTTTTCTCCTTGTTTCTTGATTTAGTTTTAAGAAACATGTTGTGACATTATTTGACCTAATTTACTGGTTATTATTCAGCAGTATCTGATAACTCTTTAGTGTGCCAACAAGCTAAATAAAAGAATGGTTATAACCTTTAAAAAAAAAAGACAAAATGTGGTAATTACTAAAACCAATCTTGAGGTCAGAATCTTGGTGACAGCTAGTCCCATTTTCCCCTTTTATATAATTAGGAGATCATACAAATTTAAAATTGCTGTGTTTATATGCAGTGTATTTTGATTTCAGTAAACTTTGACAAAGTTTGTTTAATATTCTCTTCAGATAAAAAGAGAAATGTGAACTTTGTACAATTAAATGGTTTAAATTGGTTGAGCAAACATATCCAAAAGGAACCAATTAATGAAATTGCATTGATAAACCTAAGGTTAATAAGTTAACTATATTTAATTGATTCATATTTATTATTAAACAATACAT
Organism: Bison bison bison; assembly: GCF_000754665.1. Lineage (NCBI taxonomy): Eukaryota > Metazoa > Chordata > Mammalia > Artiodactyla > Bovidae > Bison > Bison bison. Next base: position 5,075,297 of record NW_011495086.1, on the reverse strand, counting down.
GTAACATTTGTATTATCAATTAACATCAAGACTGCAGTAAGAGTTCAAGAATCTGTAGCCAATATGAGTCTGGTCAGGAATCTGGTTCCTTGGATTTTAGAATTGTAATGTAGAAAATAACAGGGCATAAGAGAACTGTCCATATTAAATTTCAAAAGGACTAACTTGGTAGTTAATAGAAAGGACCAGTTTAAGAGCATTTCCTGTGAAAAAGCACTACAAGTATTGAGCTTTAATTGCAAGTTTAATGTAAACCAGCAACTTATACTGAGCTTGCAATATGAGTGAGAAACAGGAAAAAAAAAAAAAAAACAATTATTTGGGTGACATTAATAAAAATGTAATTTTATTGTCAG
>NW_011495086.1:5072500-5074430 GCF_000754665.1 Bison bison bison | reverse complement strand
CCTTGGACTGCAAGGAGATCCAACCAGTCCATTCTAAATGAGATCAGTCCTGGGTGTTCCTTGGAAGGACTGATGCTAAAGCTGAAACTCCAGTACTTTGGCCACCTCATGAGAAGAGTTGACTCACTGTAAAAGACTCTGATGCTGGGAGGAATTGGGGGCAGGAGGAGAAGGGGATGACAGAAGATGAGATGGCTAGATGGCATCACCGACTCGATGCACATGAGTTTAGGTGAACTCTGGGAGTTGGTGATGTACAGGGAGGGCCTGGCGTGCTGCAATTCATGGGGTCGCAAAGAGTCAGACATGCCTGAGCAACTGAACTGAACTGAACTGAGCTGAAACATGACTTTTACACTCACAAATATTTTTGTTTTGGAAAAAAACATATATCTTTAGACATTAGACTGTACTCATATTTAAAATGAGGATATTCCATTTGAAACTGGTTTTCTATATTGTTCAAAGTGAGATACCTGGTAAATGGAAGTGAGGAATTCAAATTCAGTTCTCTTCAATTCTTTTTATGTATCTATCCATCCATACATCCATCCAGTTAGGTTTTTTCCCAGTTATCTGCAGGTAATCTGAAGAAGGTATTCATGCTCCACTGGGTAGTAATGTTTCAGTGTGTAATTAAGATATAAAACTCCCCAGCTTTAAGAGTTTTAACTTTTCCATGACCTTTGCCAGCAGGTTGTACTGTACATGAGTAGATCCCCTTTAAAAAGAGCTCATATTGGGCAGTCAACCTCAGAACAACTTTCAACTAACTTAAACGATGCCAAGGGGGCCTGCAGGGAGTACCCTGTTTCATTTTCAACTTTCATGTGAAGCACCGACTCCCAGGTTGAATTTTCCTCCAGCCATTATTTTCAATACATTTTGAATTGTTATTTTTATATTATTAAAATCTGTTGATATTAAAAACTGTTGATATTATCTGGGGATCGCATTCACATCTTTTGTGTGAAAAGTGACACATTTCTAACATTTTTAACAATCATTTACGTGACATTCACTCTCAAAGCTAATGATAGGAGCTATTTGTTTTCAATTTGGAGCACACTGAGCCAATTACTGAAATATTTGAAGGCAATTGGGGAGAAAATAAGCCTGGTATTTTAGAAATTCTTTAAGAAATTATGTAAACAAGTTAATGCTGGGAATGATACCCTTCTTGAAAGTGGGATAAAAGGGATTCTGTGAACTATAATGAGGATTGATATTAATTAAAGGCAGATTTCTAGAATGGAATATCTTTTAAAAGCATGTGTAAGAATTTAAGACACAATGTAGCCTTAAATTCTGTTTATTTTATACAGCCTTTAAAGGTTATTTTTCCATTCTCCATTTGCAAAATACTTACTATACCCTCTGTGTTGTTCAATGCATCCTTGAGCCTGTCTTACACCCAGGAATTTGTAGCTCCCACACTTCCACCCATATAAAGAGACACCCACTTCCCACCCCACCACTAGCTTGTTTCTCTATATCTGTGAGCCTGCTTCTTCGTTTGCTAAATTCTCCAATTTGTTATATTTTTTTATATTTCACACATAAGTGATATCATATTGTATTTTTCTTTCTTGTCTGACATATTTCACTTAACACAATGCCCTCCAAGTCCTTCCTTGTTTCTGCAAATGAGAAAAGTTATTTTTTAATGGCACATTGTGTGTGTATATTTTAATGGCACATACATACAGTTTGTGTATATGTGTGGTATATATAAAGAAAGATAAGTGCTGAAGATTTGATGCTTTTGATCTGTGCTGTTGGAGAAGACTCTCGAGAGTCCCTTGAACTGCGAGGATATCCAACCAGTCCATCCTAAAGGAGATCAGTCCTGAGTGTTCATTGGAAGGACTGATGTTGAAGCTGAAACTCCAATACTTTGGCCACCTGATGCGAAGACCTGACTCACTGG
>NW_011495086.1:5071165-5072400 GCF_000754665.1 Bison bison bison | reverse complement strand
CAGCCACTTCTCCTAGCCTTAACAGATTAGTTTCATGTAAAAGACGAAATTCTTTAACCATCCCTACCCAAGTTCCTGGTTGACTCTCAAACCTTTGTGATTGTCAAAACCATTGTCATTGTTCTTAGTGGCTCTCAGTAGTTGAAGGTGTCCCAAGACTCATGAATGTCCCATACAGGAGGATCTCATTGTCTAAATGCAGTCTGAGTAGAAACCAGAGTCTCATTCAGCAGGTGGAAAAGTACACAATCAGACCTTGCCTAGGAAAGACTGAAATGGGCATGTTGCTGATCCCTGTTAGGATAGGAATGGTGAATGCTTCTGTGCCAATTAACACCTGGTTCTTTGTTCCTATAGTAATGTGGGGCTCATTTGGAGGCCCGTTCCTTTGGTGTTTGCCTTAAAAATTGGTGTGTCAGATGTGTGGCCCAAACCCTTAACTCTTCTGGGAGAAGTTGGGAGTTTTTGCTTGTTTCTTTTCTGACTGGCACTGTGCTGGAGGTAAGGATTTAAAGGATGAGTACATCTCAGCTTTTGCTACCTGTTCTAATGTGGATGTTTTAGAAGTATCAATACACAGGAATCATTCAAGTGATTTCTGCATTTCTTTCAAAGGAATTGTTCCATGTGTAACTATTCCATGTATATTACAAGCCCTTGGGAAGGTGGAATTTAGAAGCCTCCTTATCATCATTTTGGTCCAGAGTCTAAATGCAATGTCATGCTTATTTTTATTTTCTAATTTTATTTTATTTTTAAACTTTACATAATTGTATTATTTTTGCCAAACATCAAAACGAATCCGCCACAGGTACTCATGCGCTCCCCATCCCAAACCCTCCACCCTCCTCCCTCCCCATACCATCCCTCTGGGTCGTCCCAGTGCACTAGCCCCAAGCATCCAGTATTGTGCATCGAACCTGGACTGGCAACTCGTTTCTTACATGATATTTTACATGTTTCAATGCCATTCTCCCAAATCTTCCCACCCTCTCCCTCTCCCACAGAGTCCATAAGACTGTTCTATACATCAGTGTCTCTTTTGCTGTCTCGTACACCGGGTTATTGTTACCATCTTTCTAAATTCCATATATATGTGTTAGTATACTGTATTTATGTTTTTCCTTCTGGCTTACTTCACTCTGTACAATAGGCTCCAGTTTCATCCACCTCATTAGAACTGATTCAAATGTATTCTTTTTAATGGCTGAGTAATATCCATTGTGTATATGCTG
>NW_011495086.1:5070258-5070393 GCF_000754665.1 Bison bison bison | reverse complement strand
CCATACCATCCCTCTGGGTCGTCCCAGTGCACTAGCCCCAAGCATCCAGTATTGTGCATCGAACCTGGACTGGCAACTCGTTTCTTACATGATATTTTACATGTTTCAATGCCATTCTCCCAAATCTTCCCAATT
>NW_011495086.1:5058827-5069805 GCF_000754665.1 Bison bison bison | reverse complement strand
AAAAAAAAAAAAAAACAATTATTTGGGTGACATTAATAAAAATGTAATTTTATTGTCAGAATAAGAATATCATGAACCTTTTTACACTATATTTATTGCAGACTGGCTAGAGCGTGCTATTAAGTTCAACATCCTGTTTTATTTTGAAATTAGCAAATTTCAAATTTTGAATTTATGTCAATTAGATAAATAACTTGTCTTGGGGAAAATCCTTTTAGAATAGTTTTGATAATTCATCTCAGTGACTCTCAGAGTACCTTAGTGAAGAAAAGATGAAAGGATTTAAATTGGGGAAATGCACACACACACATACACATATATTATCTATTCAGGGATGACATAGCACATTACCTTGTGAACTGTTTATCCCTGAAAACATCTACAAGATCACAATGTTAATGATATATCTTTGCATTCATATGGTATTTTATTCAAGTCAAAATAACCCCAGGAAACACATGCTGCTTCTCATGGGTCTTTCTTTAACTTTCAGTTCAGTTTAGTTCAGTTCAGTCACACAGTCTTATCTGACTTTTTGCAACCCCATGGACTGCAGCATGCCAGGCTTCCCTCTCCATCACCAGCTTGCTCAAATTCATGCCCATTGAGTTGGTGATGCCATCCAACTATTTCATCCTCTGTTGTCCCCTTCTCCTTCCACCTTTAATCTTTCCAAGCATCAGGGCCTTTCCTAATGAGTCAGTTCTTCGCATCAGGTAACCAAAGTACTGGAGTTTCAGCTACAGCATCAGTCCTTCAAATGAATATTCAGGACTGATTTTCTTTAAGATGGACTGGTTGGATCTCCCTGAAGTCCAAGGGTCTCAAGAGTCTTCTCCAACACCACAGTTCAGTAGCTCAGTGGGAAAGAATCTGCCTGCAATTCAGGAGCTGCAGGAGCCATGGGCTTGATCCCTGTGTCTAGAAGATCCCCTGGAGGAAGTTATGGCAACCCACTCAAGTATTCTTGTCTGGAGAATCTCATGGACAGAAGAGCCTGGCAGGCTACAGTCCTCAGGATCTCAAAGAGTCAAACATGACTGAAGCAACTTAGCATAGCATAACATATATACATATTTACATATTACATTTTCCTTATCCATTCATCCATCAATATTTACTTAAGTTGTTTCCATTTATTGGCTATTGTGAGTAATGGTGCCATGAATATGGAAGTATAGATAATTTCTTCAAGATAATGATTTCATTATACATACCCAGAAGTGGTATAGATGGATCGTATGGTAGTTCTATTTTTAATTTCTTGAGGAATCTTCATATTGTTTTCTATAATGTTGTTACCTGTTTATATTCCCACTAACAGTGTACACGTGTTCCCTTTAGTCCACATCCTCAACACTTGCTTTTCCTTGTCTTTTTAATACTGTTTCCAACAGATCATATCTCCCTGTGGTTTTGATTTGCATTTCCTTAATGACTAATGATGTTGAGAACCTTTCTATGTATCTTTCGGATGCCTACTTTGTAAAGCGTCTATTCAAGTCCTTTGCCTATTTTTAAAACTGGGTTATTTGTTTTTACTTTTTATTTTTCTTAAACTGAGTTGTATAAGTTTCTCTTATACTTTGGATACTAATCCCTTATCAAACAGGCAGTTTGCAAATATTTTCTTTCATTCTGTAAGTTAACTTCTTTGTTATTGACTGCTTCCTTTGCTATACAGGATCTCTTTAGTTGTGATGTGGTCCCTCTTGTTTTTTGTTTCTTTTGCTTTCATGTCAAAAAAATATTGTCCAAAAAATATTGGCAAGACCAGTGTTAAGGAGATCATTACCTATGCTTTATATTAGGAGTTTTACAATTTTAGGTCTTGTGTTTAATTTTTTAATTAACATATAGGATGTGGGATCTTGCTGGACCAGGGATTGAACCAGTGTCGTCTGAATTGCAAGATATATTCTTAACCACTGAATCACCACCAGTGAAGCCCCAGTTATTATATTTTTAAGCTTTGACTTATGTTTGATACTTTATAATACTTTTAATCTCTGTTGAAATCCTCATTTTGTTCAGCAATTGGTCTTCTTACTTAACTGAATATCCTTAGAACTGTTATTTTGAACTCTCTATTGGGCAAGTCACATATCTCCATTTTATTAAGTATTTTCTAGATATTCATCTTGATCTTTTGTTTAGAACACATTTTTTTTTCTTTCTTCATCTTCCTTGAATCTCTGTATTGGGTTCTAACATGCTCTTGTGCATCCTCAATCATGTCTGACTCTTTGAAACCTCATAGACTGCAGCCCACCAGGGACCTCTATGTGTGGGATTCTCTAGGCAAGAATACTGGATTGGGTTTCCATTTCCTCTTCCAAGGGATTTTCCTGATCCAAGGATTGAACTTGTGTCTCCTGCATTGGCAGGCAGATTCTTTACCATGAAGCCACCAGGCAAGCTCATTGAGTTTTAGTCATTAGAAACAACAGCCACTTCTCCTAGCCTTAACAGATTAGTTTCATGTAAAAGACGAAATTCTTTAACCATCCCTACCCAAGTTCCTGGTTGACTCTCAAACCTTTGTGATTGTCAAAACCATTGTCATTGTTCTTAGTGGCTCTCAGTAGTTGAAGGTGTCCCAAGACTCATGAATGTCCCATACAGGAGGATCTCATTGTCTAAATGCAGTCTGAGTAGAAACCAGAGTCTCATTCAGCAGGTGGAAAAGTACACAATCAGACCTTGCCTAGGAAAGACTGAAATGGGCATGTTGCTGATCCCTGTTAGGATAGGAATGGTGAATGCTTCTGTGCCAATTAACACCTGGTTCTTTGTTCCTATAGTAATGTGGGGCTCATTTGGAGGCCCGTTCCTTTGGTGTTTGCCTTAAAAATTGGTGTGTCAGATGTGTGGCCCAAACCCTTAACTCTTCTGGGAGAAGTTGGGAGTTTTTGCTTGTTTCTTTTCTGACTGGCACTGTGCTGGAGGTAAGGATTTAAAGGATGAGTACGTCTCAGCTTTTGCTACCTGTTCTAATGTGGATGTTTTAGAAGTATCAATACACAGGAATCATTCAAGTGATTTCTGCATTTCTTTCAAAGGAATCGTTCCATGTGTAACTATTCCATGTATATTACAAGCCCTTGGGAAGGTGGAATTTAGGAGCCTCCTTATCATCATTTTGGTCCAGAGTCTAAATGCAATGTCATGCTTATTTTTTTTTTTTCTAATTTTATTTTATTTTTAAACTTTACATAATTGTATTATTTTTGCCAAACATCTAAACGAATCCGCCACAGGTACACATGTGCTCCCCATCCCAAACCCTCCACCCTCCTCCCTCCCCATACCATCCCTCTGGGTCGTCCCAGTGCACTAGCCCCAAGCATCCAGTATTGTGCATCGAACCTGGACTGGCAACTCGTTTCTTACATGATATTTTACATGTTTCAATGCCATTCTCCCAAATCTTCCCACCCTCTCCCTCTCCCACAGAGTCCATAAGACTGTTCTATACATCAGTGTCTCTTTTGCTGTCTCGTACACCGGGTTATTGTTACCATCTTTCTAAATTCCATATATATGCGTTAGTATACTGTATTTATGTTTTTTCCTTCTGGCTTACTTCACTCTGTACAATAGGCTCCAGTTTCATCCACCTCATTAGAACTGATTCAAATGTATTCTTTTTAATGGCTGAGTAATACTCCATTGTGTATATGTACCACAGCTTTCTTATCCATTCATCTGCTGATGGACATCTTATTTTTAAATGAAGCCTTAGGGTGTGAGATGTTAGGCTATTTTTCCTATGATGACATATCTAGTGAACAGCTGATCTGTAATTCTCTTATCTGTGACTTTTCCTTGCTAGTACATAGCTGTCATGGCTGTTGGATTAGCCTAAAAGTTCGTTTGGATTTTTCTATAACATGTTGCAAAACTCAAGCTTTTGGGCCAGCCCAATACTTAACAGATAGCTATGTGTAATTGTTGTTACAGATTAAATCTGAGTCTCTTGCCTTTAATACTTTAAAATCCAAGAATGAATTCAAATACTTATTCATCTTACATTTTAAGTGACCAAATTAATTCCATTATTGATTTTTAGATTAATTTTTATTAATATTATCTTTACTTTGTTATTTATCCACATATAAATTAGTCACAATATATACATTTTCATCATTGGGATAAAAATAAATGCCTTGTGTTTAATATTTTTCTAAGTTGCTCAAAATACGGTCATGGTACAGAGATGTAATGTGATTATCATGTACCATATGACAAGAAAACAAACATTATCTCCTTGGGGCTCATAAAAATAATTGAAAATGTATATGGTAACTATATATTTGTGAGTCAGCTATCTCTGATGTCAAGGACCTGAGGCCCGATTTTTGCTTGTGACAGGGCAATTAGTTTTGGATGGCTTCCTCTAGACATTTTCCCCTGTCATAATATATTAGAAATGTATTTCCTTCAAGCGAAAGACCATAATCCATTTTTCAAGCCCTTCAAGTTGTTTCTCAGGTGATTTCTTATATCTGCCCTATCCCAAATTAACATTGCTTTGGATATTTACTAAGTATAACGAGTTTCAGCTTGTTATCCTCTTAAATAAAATAAAAATGCAGTACATTTAGGGGGAAATTAGCCTACAACATATGCCTTAGTAATTGAGCAATTAATACTTGATTTTGGTTTTGAGATATTACTGTTGCTGGATAGTCCTGACAAATTGAAAGTGATTTTCAAGTGTGTCCAAGATATGTTTGGAAAAGACTTGAAACTTACATATGTATAGTTAGGCTTTCAACTGATCTGTAGCAATTCTCATCAAGAAAGGGAGATATATGTGGCTTTTCTCCCCTCATCACCTTTAATGTTGTGTGTGTATGTTACATGTTCGCTTTAAACTAGTTTCTGAGATTTATTTTTGTCTGATTGAAACTTCTTAAAAGAATTCTGATGGACAGAAAAGTGAACCATCTAGAAAACTTCTCATTGTAATATATATACTATGTTGAAAACACTAGGAATTGTAGACATTTGATAAAACTCACAAGCAGCAAGGTTGTTTCCTGAAATCTCAAGAGCAAACAATAATAAATTTTACTGAATGCTGTGGGATATGCTAAAGTCCCAACTTCATGCAGGATTGGAGAGAGATGATGTATTAATTCATAATGTTACTCAAGTCTCTAATGTACATTGTGGAGTTTCTGAGTGTTCTATAGAAGTTCTGATAGGTTTACAATATAATACTAAGTAGAACAGTTCTCCTCTTTTCTCTCCCCAACTCCCGCTCCCAAACTCAACAACAGTACCTCTGGCTCTGTAGAATGAAAAGATCTAGAGAAGAAAATGCTCAGATTACATGAATAATCCTGGGTTATGATTCTTGGCTCTACAAAGAGGTGCAATTGTCTGATGGTGAAAATATCGTAGCAGTAAGTTTTTGATGTATTTAAAGGTAAAAGTTGCATGCCTGATGCAACTTCTATTTAAAACTGTAGGCTTGTTGGTGTTATTCAGGATATTCATTGCCTCTGCTTAGTAAACATCCTTCACTACCGCTCACTGAAGGAGTCACAAGGAGAAAAAAATAAGTGGTAACAATTCTAATATCAAGCCAACACGTCTTTGAAAAGTTTATCATGATGGCTTTTTTTCTTGGTTCATAATGAAAACCTTATGTTTTTGCCATTATATCACATCTCAGTATATCCAACACTGTCTTCTATAGAAGAAGTCCAAAAACTTTTTATTACATTTTAGTTTTGCCACTTCGAAAAGATACTTCTTTATATTTTCTGTAAATACTCAAATCCAACATAGTCTATATTATCTATCATTCTCTAAACTGAAAGATCCTCTGTTTGTTTTCATGGACAGAGAGGGGAATAATATATATATATATTTTTTTTTGGTAATTTCTGATTATTACAAAATTAAACAGCTCTCAAAAAGGAACTATTTATATTTGCTGAAGTTCAAAAAGTATGCAGGCTATATAGTAAGAATCATTCACATAGATTGATAGAATATTTTCATATCAGTAAACCAGATGACAGGCTGCATGAGAATCCATATCCAAGACTTACCCTCAAATAAAATCTCTCATTTATATCACAATCATGAGGAAACCAAGGAATTGGCTATTAAGACCATAACAGATTCAAAATAATGGATTTCTTGGAAAATTGGAGGTATTTTTCTTTAGTATCCCAAGTTACTCTGAAGAGTAAATGAAACAAACATTTAGCCTTCAGTTAACAGAGATGAAAAAGCTCTCAGAGATATTTACTATTAGCATCTACAGTAGTTTAAAATATTTTAGGAAACTTTGCAAGACTTAGATACAAAATGTAATTATTGTCTATAGAATATTTAACTGAGTTCCCTAAAACAGCTATGGTAAGCTTTCAGTGAAGATATGGTAATAAATGAGTGAAGAAATAAATACATGAGTAATTTCAAATAAATAAAGATCCTTTAAAGAACATTGTCTATTTACAAAAGTCACTAGAGTTTGAAAACCAGCATTTTCAGAAAATATCATTAAGGATACCATCCCATGAAGTTAAGAAAATATATGTTTAGTAATTAAGAGAGAGAGATTTAAGGGAAATGCATCTTTCTGTAAAGTGTGTAATGCTTAATAAACATAAAATATTCAAATTGTTCCAAATAATTTGCTTTAAAGACACTCTGTAAGTATTAAAATTCTCTAGAGTAAATTCATTTTATCACCTTTCTTTTTTGTGTTTAAAAGAGGATAGTTGAAAAAATTGTGTTATTTAAATTGATTTGTATAGTAGGTCCTTGTTGGTTTTCTGTTTTAAATATAGCAGTGTGTACATGTCAGTCCCAAAACTCAATCTATTCATCTTTCCTATCCTTACCCCTGGTAATCATAAATTCATTGTCTAAATCTGTGAGTCTGTTTCTTTTTTGTAAATAAGTTCATTTGTATTATTAAAAAAAAGAATTGTACATATAAGTAATATCATATGATACTTTTCTTTCTCTGACACACACATGCACACATTCACATATATGGAAAACATAGATAATACATAATTATGAAATTATAAGATATTCAAAGCAGTAAGAAAAATACTTTCTATGTGTATATGTAGTATTTATCTTTCAATCTTCTGCTCTTTATTTTAAATGAAAAATAAATGCTGAATAATGAGGACAGGAGGAAAAAGGGGTGACAGAGGATGGGATGGTTGGATGGCGTCACTGATTCAATGGACTTGAGCTTGAGTAAACTCCAGGAGATGACGAAGGGCAGGGAAGACTGGAGTGCTGCAGTCCATGGGGTTGCAAGGAGACATCACTTTAGTAACTAAGCAACACCGACTTGGCTACAAAAAGTCGAGGCACTTAGGGTAAGGGGACTGTATAAAAGTTCAACACCTGGGGGACATCTTAAAATTTGACATAATGCACAGCCATTTCTGTTCCCCAACATTTTGTGCTTTCCTGCTCTGTTTTTAGTTCATCCTCTTAAAGAAGAGCCACTATTTGCATTCTTGAACTTTTTTAACTTCTCTGTGAGTTTCCTCCTATTTAAATATGATCCCTACTCTCAGTTTGGTAGCATGTTCTGTTTTGTTTTCAAACCACATTCCATTTAATCTCCTTTAGTTAATTTTGTGCTCGGAGAAGGCAATGGCACCCCACTTCAGTACTCTTGCCTGGAAAATCCCATGGGTGGAGGACCCTGGTGGGCTGCAGTCCATGGGGTCGCAAAGAGTTGGACACGACTGAGCGACTTCAGTTTCACTTTTCACTTGCATGCATTGGAGAAAGAAATGGAAACCCACTCTAGTGTTCTTGCCTGGAGAATCCCAGGGATGGGGGAGCCCGGTGGGCTGCCGTCTATGGGGTCGCACTTAGTGACTTAGCAGCAGCAGCAGCAGCAGCAGTTAATTTTGTGCTAGTATTTGACCATGCCATCAAGGTCAGTTTTATTCTAAACTGAATGTTAATTTTCATTGAACCTGAAATATATTAACGACAATTTTTTTTGAAAATCCTCCCTTTTAAAAAATCCTTACCTCTCTTATCTTGGTTTTTCTGCCCTTCTAAAACTCCTTCACTTTACTAGCATCCTGATGTGCCATATAAGTTATCAGTGGACTCGAGTTTTCTTCTCAGGTTTCTGTGGCTTCTCACTCTTTTTATTGCCTTAGAACATTCCATATGTAAGCATTCCTGAAAAGCAAGCTCTACATTCAGATTTATTAAAAGTCCAATTCCAGTTCAACATCTCCTCTATTTTTCTTCCCACAACCTACTTCTGTAACATTCTTTGATCTGCTTCTGTTGCCAGATGTAAATATTCAAAGACATCCACATTTTTTGTTTTATTTATATTCTACTTATGTTTAAATTGACATCAAATCCAATAGTTTTATCACACAAGTGGCTCTTTAATATACTTTCATGTCATTCAACAACTTCTCTCTTTCTCATAAACTTTCACCTGCTATATATAAACACGACCTCAAAATTTGTTAGATATTTTTGTTCAAGTATGTGTTGGGACGTGAACTTAAAAGTCTTTCCTAGTCATTCATGACTCGATATGTATGGCCCTCTAGGACTATATATTGGTATGATACATCCATGTATAAAAGTGAAGTCGCTCAGTCATGTTCGACTCTTTGGGAGCCCATGGCCTGTAGCCTACCAGGATTCTCCATCCATGGGATTTTCCAGGCAAAAATACTGGAGTGGGTTGCCATTTCCTTCTCCAGGGAATCTTCCTGACCCAGGGATCGAACTCAGGTCTCCTGCATTGTAGGCAGACACTTTACTGTCTGAGCTACTAGGGATGATATATCCATGTGTAACTTTTAGTAAATGTGTTGAAGAAATTCCAACATAAGCTCTTCATTTATATGTCTAACATGTATTGTAGAAACCTTTGCAAGTATAAATTGTAAAATTTTAATAAAACCATTTGACAATAACTAGTAACCATGTACAAACAGTAGGAGAGCTGAAGACTCTAATTGTTTACTAAAAATAGAAAAGCAGAATGGATCACTTAAATCTCAAATCTCTAATTGAAGTTTGAAAATCATTGAGCTTGTAGGCCTCTACATTTTTGTGCTGTGATATAATATTTGGAAAGCAATGTTTGTTAAGATTTATTCTTATTCTGTCTAAACTCAACCCCATCATTTCCATTTCTAAGCACCATAAATTAAGCCATAGTGACTATATTCTTAGATTAGACACTTATGCTCTCTCATTTAGGTGCATAAGCTTATTTTCAAATGTACATATAGCCAGTCAACATATTATACCATCATAATTTGTCTACATTTATTATAGAAATATATTTTTGTATTGATGAGATAAGAACTAGTGAAACCTCTCAAGGGAAGATCACAGAACAAGGTCATTTTCTGTAAGAAAAGGCTACCAAAGACTCAGTATCTGATCTGTGGCCTAAGGAACAGGGGAGTATTTTAGCAGGAGATAACTTACAACAGAATAGTCAGAGAAGAGTTACAAGATTTCAAATTTCAGAGGTAATGGAGTAATAAGAGGTAAGAAGAGAAATATCCACTCCTCTATTTTTGCTTAGGAACAGCCCTTTCTGACCCTCCAAAGGCATAACTTATTCCACATTGATAAATCTTATGGATATATAAAAGTGTCACTCTATTTTGTACAAATCACCTCTAAAACACAACTTTAGATTTCAACAGAAAGCACACTTTTGCTTTGCCCACTCATAGATACACATATAAACAGACAAAGACACACACATTTTATCTCCCAATTTGTGACCAATTTGGTCTATTGCCATTTAATACAAAACAATAAAATACTGGCTCATTCATGTAAAACATTATCAATTTAATGACAGTTCCTTTTCTGTTTGTTTTCATAAGAAAAATTTGATTTTTGTGTGTGCTATGGGAAAAAATACAATTCTTCCTCAGTAGATTTGGAGACTTCACATGTTGACCTTTCATTTCACAGGTGTCCCTGGGTGTGGGGACAAAGTCATCTGACCTTGTGTGACACCAATTAGACATTTCTATTGAATTAAATGTCTCATGCCAAACAGAAAATGTATTTTTCTCTATTCTTTAGTGCCCTTTAAAAGAATGATGTCCATCCTAACAAAATGAGATATAAGCACCATGAAATGAAATGGTCACTTAATAAAGAAAAATTTGCTTTCCTCCTTCAGTATATTTTTGTCTTTCTTTATTATTTAGAAAGAACAAGATTCAAAGATATCTTAGACAGTACAATTTACCTCAACTCTTTTGCTATTTTGCATACTTGTAAACGTTTTCACCATCAGGTTTTGGATACATACCTTAAATAAGAGAAACTCAGCCTTTATTACAGTCTTGAATATTTGGAAGTATTAAACCTTGCCAATTTATATAAACAGTATCAGTGATGGAGCTGTATAAAATGACTTGATATGCAGTGTATTTTCATTGTCAAATATAAACACAGAACTTGACAGAATTTCACATGTACAACTTTTCACAATTGAAAAATAAATGTTTCTTTCCTTATGTCTATGTCTTGTTCTACAATTCAGCCTGTCCAGGACACTTTTGAGCGTGTATTTGATGAAGTGTGTTGCTAGATGCCCAGAATGTTAATGCAGATATTCTTTGTAGTTTCATGAGATGTAAAGCCAACTGGGAAATTAGAATCCAGCAGAAATAGATAAACCCTTGTTTAAGTGCACGGATTTGTTTTGCTTTGTTTCCAAACACTGACATTAACAGGGAAGGGGAATTTTTTTTTTTTTTTTTCTAAATGCATTTAATATATTGAAAAACATATTATTCACAGTAGACTCCTTATTGCCAAATTCAGACTTAAATTGAAGAAAGTAGGGAAAACCACTAGACCATTCAGGTATGACCTAAATCAAATCCCTTATGATTATACAGTGGAAGTGAAAAATAGATTTAAGGGCCTAGATCTGATAGAGAGAGTGCCTGATGAACTA
>NW_011495086.1:5055801-5058670 GCF_000754665.1 Bison bison bison | reverse complement strand
GACAGGGACCTAACAGAAGCAGAAGATACTAAGAAGAGATGGCAAGAATACACAGAAGAACTGTACAAAAAAGATCTTCACGACCCAGATAATCACAATGGTGTGATCACCCACCTAGAGCCAGACATACTGGAATGTGAAGTCAAGTAGGCCTTAGAAAGCATCACTACGAACAAATGTAGTGGAGGTGATGGAATTCCAGTTGAGCTATTCCAAATCCTGAAAGATGATGCTGTGAAAATGCTGCACTCAATATGCCAGCAAATTTGGAAAACTCAGCAGTGGCCACAGGACTGGAAAAGGTCAGTTTTCATTCCAATCCCAAAGATAGGCAATGCCAAAGAATGCTCAAACTACCACACAATTGCACTCATCTCACACGCTAGTAAAGTAATGCTCAAAATTCTCCAAGTCAGGCTTCAGCAATATGTGAACCGTGAACTTCCTGATGTTCAAGCTGGTTTTAGAAAAGGCAGAGGAACCAGAGATCAAATTTCCAGCATCTGCTGGATCATGGAAAAAGCAAGAGAGGTCAAGAAAAACATCTATTTCTGCTTTATTGACTGTCCCAAAGCCTTTGACTGTGTGGATCACAGTAAACTGTGGAAAATTCTTCAAGAGATGGGAATACGAGACCACGTCAAGGCTGTATATTGTCACCCTGTTTATTTAACTTATATGCAGAGTACATCATGAGAAACACTGGACTGGAAGAAACACAAACTGGAATCAAGATTGCCGGGAGAAATATCAATAACCTCACATATGCAGATGACACCACCCTTATGGCAGAAAGTGAAGAGGAACTAAAAAGCCTCTTGATGAAAGTGAAAGTGAAGAGTGAAAAAGTTGGCTTAAAGCTCAACATTCAGAAAACGAAGATCATGGCATCCAGTCCCATCACGTCATGGGAAATAGATGGGGAAACAGTGGAAACAGTGTCAGACTTTATTTATTTATTTTTCTGGGCTCCAAAATCACTGCAGATGGTGATAAAAGACGCTTCCTCCTTGGAAGGAAAGTTATGACCAACCTAGATAGCATGTTCAAAAGCAGAGACATTACTTTGCCAACAAAGTTTCATCTAGTCAAGGCTATGGTTTTTCCTGTGGTCATGTATGGATGTGAGAGTTGGACTGTGAAGAAGGCTGAGCACTGAAGAATTGATGCTTTTGAATTGTGGTGTTGGAGAAGACTCTTGAGAGTCCCTTGGACTGCAAGGAGATCCAACCAGTCCATTCTGAAGGAGATCAGCCCTGGGATTTCTTTGGAAGGAATGATGCTAAAGCTGAAACTCCAGTACTTTGGCCACCTGATGCAAAGAGTTGACTCATTGGAAAAGACTCTGATGCTGGGAGGGATTGGGGGCAGGGAGAAGGGGACGACAGAGGATGAGATGGGTGGATGGCATCACTGACTCGATGGACGTGAGTCTGAGTGAACTCCGGGAGTTGGTGATGGACAGGGAGGCCTGGTGTGCTGCGATTCATGGGGTGGCAAAGAGTCGGACACGACTGAGCGACTCATCTGATCTGATGTATGATATTAACCACCTGCAATTGAATTTATTAATGCTCAGTCCCTTGTAGGATCATATTCACTATGAATTTCCTACTCATTAATTCAATTTGTTTATCTTGATGAGCTCAATTGCTTGTGATTACTGCTGTTTTGAAGTTAGTTATACAAATGAAACGCTTCACTCAGATTGGAGAGTGTAGGTCTACCTTTGTAGAATACTTATCCATTGATACTGTAAATTTACTTCATTCACTTTGTTTTGTGTAGTTAATATAATATGGTGGAAATATAAATTTGGATTCTTTTCCAGATAAAACATTTTTTCATGATAGTGTTGTATGGAATCAGCATAGTAAAACTTTCATGGTTTATATTTCTAAGTATTATTGGATTAAACTTTTTTCCTAAAAGCTAATATTCCAATTAACTTCCTAGCTTTCTGTTTTGCTGTTTAATAATGATATTATGATTTTTATTTATGTCATGACATCAAATGAATACAGATTTCAGTGCCATCAAGAGGGGGTTATATTTTGGCTATGATTTATATTTTAATATTTTGTATATAATATTTTTAAAATAATTTATGTATTTTTACATAAGGAGGATAATTAGTTTACAATATTGTGATGGTTTCTGCCATTCATTGATATGAATCAGCCATAGGTTGTGTATATTTTTTTTTAATTTGCCAAATTCTAAGTGATATATCTTTTAGGAAATCAGCAGGTATGATTCTCCCACCCAGAAACACACTACTGTTTCCTTAAGGGTTAATTTCTCCTGCTAAGGCATGTGCCCTGGTTTTCAGCGACATTGAATTATTACCTGCAGCTATAAATCTTGAGTGAATTTTCTATGAATGACATTTTACAGGTACAGGGTATATTAAGCCTGCCTCCTACTTAGATAATGGTTTTCCCACTATGCTTTATTAAGTTACAGGTTCAATTTAAGCTGTTTAATGTAAACTGACTGCTAATATTCTTATAAATTGTAATATATTATTATAAGTAAGAATGATGGATACCTCATTTTCAGATTTGGGATGAAGAGACATGCTTTGCTTTGTTATTGAAGAACATATCATACAAATGAGGGCATTGCAATATTATAATAAAGTCCATTTGTTTTTTTAAAGCCTCATTAAGCTGAATTTAATAAATATAAACATATATATTTATGAGATCTAAAATTCAGTGATCAGATAAAATTTTTAAATATATATGAAATACTATTTGTTACAATTTGAACATTTAAACTTTTTCATATGTCTTCTCTTTTTTGTTAGATTAGAACTTGAGAACTACTCTTACTAAAGGTAATATATGGTCTTGATAATTCAGCA
>NW_011495086.1:4991869-5055701 GCF_000754665.1 Bison bison bison | reverse complement strand
TAATTCAGCAATTTTTCAAAATCTGATTTATACAGTTCTGTGTTATGTATTTCAATTTATAAAGATCATTCCATAAATGAGTTATTATAACCAAAGGCTATTCTAGTGGCTTCCCTTGTGGCTCAGCTGGTAAAGAATCTGCCTGCTATATGAGAGACCTGGGTTCAATCCCTGGGTTAGGAAGATCCCCTGGGGATGGGAAGGGGTACCCACTCCAGGATTCTGGCCTGGAGAATTCCATGGACTGTATAGTCCATGGGGTCACAAAGAGTCAGACATGACTGAGAGACTTCCACAAACACACACAAGGCTGTTCTAAAATATTGCATATGGATATATAAACTTGGATGTTTTCCTCATAAATTATAAACAATCTTACTTTATACAAAAATGTGTATTCACTTCAATTATATATCTGTGTGTGTGTTGTATGTGCATGTTGTATAACCAACAAGATGAAAATTCTATAGTTGTAAAAATGATGGTGGAATTCATTAAAATAGTACCTCTCTTCCTTTTTACTAATAATTTTGTTAGTAAAATTTGCATCCCTGATTCTTTGTGAACTACGATATGGATAACATTACTGTAATCAAGATCATCATTGCAAACTTGTTTTCACTTACATCATCTGCTCATTATTATGAATTTTGTGGTTTGTATTGAGAAAATAAATGCATTTTGAACTTATGCAAAACCAACAAAGTGATAAAAACATCATTTAATCTGGTTATTCAGCAAAAAATTTACAGTAATAACATGGCTTTATTTGAATTACATTATTAGAAAATTTATTGCACATATATTAATATGATGACCTTTTGACTCTGAGATAAGTAAACTCTATTTATGTCTATTTACAAATAAAAAATTAAGGTGGCAACAGGCCAAGCACATTGATCAAACTTAGAACCACACCATGAAATTTAAACTTTAGATCATGATGTATAACATACTTTTGCTCTCTTTCCTCTCCTGTAAAGCAAAAGCAAACAAACAAAAAAATACCCCCAAACTCACCAACACTCACTCTTGTATTTATTGTCTGCAACTGTCTTGTCATGCCATGTGTGCCTGCTGAGTTGCTTCAGTCATGTCCCACTCTTTGCAGCCCTATGGATTTTAGCCTGCCAGCCTCCTCTATCCATGGGATTCTCAAGGTAAGAAGACTGGAGTGGGTTGATATGTCCTCCTCCAGGTTCTCTTCCCAACCTAGGGATTAAACCTGCATGTCTTGTGTCTCCTTCTTTATTCCCTTACTTCCTGCCTGTCTGAGATCTTGTACTTACAGACCACCAGCCACTTGGGGATATAGCGCCTGATTCTTCCTATGAAAACCCGTTTCAATTATGAGCCTTGAGTACACCATTATTTCCCATGTTTCATATAAAGCAATTTATGCCGATAAATATAAAATTTATAACCTTCTATTTGTACTCCTGATAACAGATGAGCATTTCATGGTCAAATAAAGGCTTATGGATAAAATTTACTTGATTTTTCTGTTAATGAAAACGTCAGTGTTCATGAAGCTAAACTACTCTAAAAAAAAATGTCTTAATGAGAAGAAAAAAATCTGTAAACAAGTAACCTTTTTTCCATTTTTCCCGAGGTGACATTTTTCCATGTCATGAGTGGTTTGAAAATATTTTTACAGGAGTAACAATACACTTACATAAATGTGTACAAATAATATAATTTTCAATTGTGATACTATGAATAATATGATGAATGGAAGTAGATGTAGTTTAATTTCTAAATTTTTAGAGATAAAAACATGAAACATCTCTCACAGAGTATAGAACTGTTCTGATTCTGAAATGTTTGCAAATTTAAGGCTGAATGCGCTGCTGTATAAGTTAAGCCTTCTAAGGTGGGACACATCTCATGAATGATAAATCATTGCACTGCTACTGATCAATTACAAATATGACTGTATTGCAGCAAGCAATTGTCTCTTGCCTAAAACTGATGATTCTTATTACCTGACATGTCACTTCACAATTTTAAATGAGCACTGAGGACTGACTATACAGATTGGTTGTAATCTTATGGTGATTGATAAGGATTTAATTATAAATCATATTTTAATTCAGTTACTCTGTTCAACCAAGTATAACTCATGAAATTTAATGTATAAAATATTAATTCACACTATAATTGAATTTGTAGTTTCACAAGGGCTCATTGCCCCAGAATGCAGTGGGTGACTTCAAAAAAGATATTTCCCTAATCTGCCCAGTGAATAAGCCTAATAAATAAATCCTGCATCATCAATATAAAAGGTCTGTGTCTGCAGTTTCTTCATTTCTCATCAAAATATAGCAGAGACAAAACTGAAATAAATCAGACTTCAAGTTCTCTAGAAAGACAAATTCAAAGTGAAAAGGCATATGCACTTAATAACGGATTTTTCAACTTGTATGTGCGTCTCAGAGAAGTTATCATCGTCATCAGCAATTTATATTTATTGAGTTTCCACTGAGATTTTGTCCCTGGAGTAGACTAAGCAGAGAAAATTATGATATAAACTATTTCTAGAGTCCTAACCTTCACAAGAGTATTATTTCATGCATTCAAAAATAATATTAAATCAAAGCAGATTATTTATTTTTAAAAGTGAAATATATTAATAAAGCTTCCAATATTTTTAAAAAAATCTTTTTCTGCTGCTTCTGATAGTTTTGCCTTAGTGGCCTTAACTTCATGAGTGGAATCCTAAACTGAAGCCTTTTGAAAACCTTTTGAAGGCATATTGCTATGCTTCTCTTTCAGCAAACCTAAATGGTCTTTTTTACTTTTCATTGTCTGCTATGGTTTTTAAGTGCTTTTTAAGTTTTCCTGACTCACATCTTCCCCAGGAAGCGTCATTGAATACGGAAAGTGTGGTTGCAGTCAGGAAAGTCACAGTCATTAAAATGATGTTCTGAGGTTGCCCATTTATTTGCTATTTATAAAATGCATATCGGATTTGCTTATTGTGTAAAAGTCAAACACTGATTGTTCTGTCAAGACTAGGGACACAGCTTTTGATCTGAAATTGAGTTCTCTACACTTTGCATCTCTCCTAATCATCATAATAAGGGTTTTCTAATTCTGGACTTAACCTATGGGTGCTTTAATGATAGTGTGCTGCTTGCTATTCTGTATCAGGAGGGCATGTGAATAAAAGATCTGCCCTAAGCTACTGAAAAAGTAAAGGGAAAAATTTAACTCAGTCCATAGAACAACAAAATGCTATTGAAATATAAAAATGTGAATAATGAAGCAATGCCTTTAGTATTGAATGTTTTGTTTTGAAAGATGATGAATTTCTTCTTGCCCCCATTAGTGGCATGACCATCTTACTAAAATTAAAGTTTCAATGAGAATTGTTTTACTATGAATCCTTAGTCAAAAATATTTGCTGTTTTTCAGTCACCCAGTCAGTCGTTTCTGACTCTATGCAAAGCCATGGACTGCAGCACACCAGGCCTCCCTGTCCCTCACCATCTCCTGAAGTTTGCCCAAGTTCATGCCCATTGCATCAGTGATGTCATCCAGCCACTTTCTCTGATACCCTCTTCACCTTCTGCCCTCAATTTTTCCCAGCACCAGGGACTTTATTTTATGCCAGCTAGTATGGAGCAGCACAGAATTTTTTAGAATGATTTACTTGCTCTCTGAGAATATTTGATATAGACAGACTATCATTTTTTATATTAGTATGATTCAAAATATAATCTAATTCTCCCTTTAAGATGTGGCCTAGCAGCATCTTAAATGGGGACTCTTCCACCAGCCTGGGACCCAGAGTGACCAGATAAACAGATACTGTAAGCAGCAAATAAGCCTTGGTTGTTCAAAGTCCTAGAGATCATACAGTTCAGCCTAAGCTTATTAATACTGGGAGAAAAGTTAAAGAACTCATGTAAAATTTTAACTTTACATCTCTTTCTCATATAGATCTAAATACTAAGTATATGAATAGTCAGCAAATAGATATAACAGATTTTATTCCTGGGGTTTTGCTTGTTTGTTTGCTTGCATTCTATCTAATATTATTTGCTTTAAGAGTATTCAATGTATGCTAATTCTCATTTATAAATAAAAATTCAGGGCTTTTATTTTATAATATGCTTTATTTTATTCTATTATTTTAAATAGGAAAAAAACATGCATTTTTAAAAATGGTGTATTTTATACTTAAAAGTGCTGCTATTATGTAAACTAGACAACCCCTTTGCAAATTTCCCCTCCCAGGTAATTAAATAGAGTGACTTTGATGTATAACATCACTTAATTATTTTAAAGATGCATATTATTTTTTAAATGACCCCTATGTGAGACAAAATCACTTATTGGTAATTTTTTTCAGTTTTATTATTTTAATGTTTCTGATTTCTTCTCAGGTGTCTGTTGACTTTGTTGTATTTTCATCACTTTTCTACTTTTTCAAGTTACATGACAGAAACTATTCATGGGGAACAAAGAACACTCTCTTCCTGGGTCAGAGGACCCATAACAGAGGACCCAAGTGGGTTCGTTCTGAAAGAGCTGCTTTAGTTTAAGGTTGCAGGCTTGAGAACAAGGCCCCCCAAGGATCTTCCTACTTCTCAATAAATGTAAGACTCAGTATCTCTCAATTTCCCTTCCTTTCTCCTCCTAACTCTTACCTAGAATGAGCTCAATGAAAAGATGATGCTTTATTGTTCTAGTAGTTAATATGCTCTTTATTTTAATATGAAATTAAATAGGATTTATAAATAGAGTTTATACATTCTGATGAACATTTTATTAGCCTATGCATGCATTTCTATTAATTTTCATTTCCATAATTAAGCTCATGATTTTGTAGAATTCTCCTGATTCACAAATCATACTATAATCTACTGCAAAACACTGAACAGTGGAACCCTGTGAAGTCAACTCTGTTCTTAGAAGTTAAGAAGCTGAACATTCAGTTACAAGAAAGTAAATTCCCACAGAGCACTAATATCTGTGTGAAGTCTATTGTTTTTCATCCCTGCCTTTTCCATGTAGGATTTTGGTCTTGAGGTATATTTAGAAAGGGAATAGTTCCCTTTCTAAAAATTTAAGAGAAGTTGATTGCCTCACTTTCTAGTGAAATTTCTGCTTCTTCTATATTACACTCATTGTTTTCTCTTGTTTTCTAGAGTATCATCAATGATTCCATTTCTCTTCAAATTTATATATTGATTTGGTCAAAAAGTTCATTTGGGTTTAAAACCCAAATGGACATTTTGACCAACCCAATAATTGGAACATACCTCCGCATTCCTTATCCTTCCTTTACTCACAGTGTTGAATTTAGCATTTTTAAAATATATCCTAACTTATTCTAAATCTGAAATCTAAGTATTCTAATACTTCTATGCCTTTATCATATAACACAGATTGGTTTTGAGGCTAAATGTCCATTTTTTTCTTGAAAACTGAAGTTATGGGAACTCATACTTCATGAGGTTGTCATAAACAGTCATACATTTTTATCTAGGACCTCAAAAATTTAGGAAAAAACTTTCCCCATGCAGAGATATCTAAGTATAAAATTAGTATGCAAAGCCATCAACAATTCTTTCCCTACTGGGCTTCTATTTTTAATGATTAATTTGCATGGGCCTGAGGATTTTGATCTTTGAATAGTTAAAATAGTTGCAATATTTGAGAAATATGCCTTATATATACAGATGTACTTGTATAGGCATATCTGTGTGGACAGACAGGAAAAACTGAAAGAGATTCCTTCTAGTGGCAAATTACAAGGGTGGCTGTGCAGGTCTCTACCCTGAGTAAAAATCAAACCTGGCAGGACCATCCATAACCTGAGGGCCCAGAGGACAATGCCTTCAGCAATAGCATGACACCTGTTACTTGGAATGCTTCAATCCAGACGCATTCAACTTGTGTTAGTATTCACTGGAGAACAAAATTATAATGCTTCGGAGGTCATGCAATCTTCAAATGGAAAGTTGATAAACCGTACTTATAGAGGACTAAAAGAGCCTCCCCTTACACTTTTCACATGGGGGTAACGAGGTTGACAGTTTGATGGCAGCAGGGCACGTACCTCCTGAGTAGTAGGTCAGCAGAGCCATGTGCTAATCCTTGCAGGCGGCAGCAAATCGGGAACTGGTAACATAAGAGGCAGCCTGAAAAGGCAAATTGGCCAAGTTTATTAGTGCCTTGTGATTTCTCTGCAGACGGTGAAGTATCAGCCACAAAGGTGCATGCATATTAATGAGATTTTCTTTGTTCTCCCTGGCTAATGAAACCTAAACCCGCAAGGAGTGCTTTTTAAAGTGATTTGATTTGATAGCCCGCTTGGCACATAGACCTTACTCGCTACTGATTGGTTTCAAAATGAAAGCTCTTTCAGTTCCTTGATTTCCTCAAAGCAATAGAAATGACTCTTCCCTAATAAGATGAGCTGGATACAGTAGGAAGAAAGAACTTGTAAGGACAGGTTCAGAAAATGCAACCTCTGCCTTAGTTCCTTAGACGATTATGAGACTTATTATCTAAACTTGAAGGGCAGTTCTGACTAAACACACCGATTAAAAGTGAAATTTCTGTATGTGTGTATATTGGTGCCAGTTCACAGTTGTCTTAAGTACCCTTACTGCTTTGTGTACAGAAATCAAATATAAGTGTATGCCTTTGGATGTAGACATATCATAACATCGAGAATTTTATTATAATACATTTCTTAGTGTCACCAATGGAAGAACAAGGACTTTTTACTGCCCAAATGCTTATTACACTTTGAATTTTTAAGTTAAAATGACCAGCATTATATGAAATACCTATCTAGATTACACTCGGTTTAAAAAACTTATAATAGTGTATGGCATTCTTTAACTTTCTCTTTCTTTGTATTTGTGACTGTATTACTATTTTTAAGATATATATGTGTATATATGTAAGTACATGTGAATATACATTCATCATGTATGTATAGGCATATATATACATATATGAATATATATCTGTGGTTAGAGTTTGTTTCAATTTAAAAGTGCAAATAATATTTGTAATAAAATATTTTTAGGCCCTCTTTTACTACTTAGTCTATGTCCAGAAATTCCTACTAAACTCTTTGAAAGTGAAAGTATAGTTACTCAGTTGTGTCTAACTCTTTGCAACCCCACAGATGGTAGCCTGCCAGTCACCTCTGTTGATGGAATTCTCCTGGCAAGAATGCTGGAGTGGGTAGCCATTCCCTTCTCCAGGGGATCTTCCCGACTCAGGGATTGAACCCAGGTCTCCTGCATGGTGGGCAGATTCTTTACTGTGTGAGCAACCAAGGAAGCCCCATTAAATCCTTTAAGGCAGAACAGTTCTCTTCCAGTAGAATAACAATATGCTTCCTAGAATCTGGGCATGTAGAATGTTCCAGTAATATTATCCTTAAGTAAAATGTAAAACTAAATATCCCAAGGCATGTTGTGATGTTGTTGTGTTGTTAGGGCTTCCCAGGTGGCTCAGTGGTAAAGAATCCCACCTGTCAATGCAAATATCTCAAGGCAAGGAAATAGAAGTTATGTAACTCACCCATAGTTTTTGGCACATATTACTTGTTTAATTTCTTTCTGTTGCCCTAGGATATACAATTATGTATCAGGACTGTAGAAAATATAATAGACATTATACAGATCTATACATTATTCTATGTCATGTCTTTGTCCTTCTCATTTTAGCATATTTAAAAATTAAACACTGTTAGAATCACTTCCATGATAAATACAGGTTTAATTTATGAAATCTGAAAGCATGAGGTGCATCCATAGAGCAAGGTACTGATATCAAAAGTAAATAATAGAAATCAGTCACTACATATTAGATTGCTATTCAGAAATCAATCATTAAAAAAAAGGAATCAATCATTTAATTTGATAGCAAAATTCCTTTTAATTTAGAGAAAGCATCATTCTGTTAGTCTCAAGGGAACTAACTAAAATGATTTTGGAGTTAACCTGTGCTAAGATACTACTTTAGAACTAGAAAGATAAGCAAAATTAATACAGAGAGATTTTTTACAAATTTTTCAATGTAAAGAAATCCTTTGGTAAATTATCCCTTGTAAACATATTTTACAATATTTATTTGTATTTATCCAAATACAATATGTATTTGGATTTGTGTGTGTGTGTGTACAGGCTCCTTCACAAATGGATTGCTTTGTATGTGAACCTTATACTAATGAGCTTATGAGTTACTTAATATAACATATTAATGATAAAACTAGGCACTTTATCATTCTCTCAAAATCTTTTTAATATGACATGAATATATATTAGAGATAGTTTAATATCTTTAGCATCCTCAATTCATGTCATTCATTTCTGGAGGTGCACTTACTGAGATGACCTACCAGTCTGAAGAGCCCCTATTGATTAAGATCTGGAGGTTGCAGATATCATGTTCTTTTGTTAGGACATTGCCAGTTTTTCAGTCTTAGAAAAGAGGCTAGGGAATATAGCCTTCAGGTGGGTGATCCTGTGCCCAGTTAAACCCGAATACCATGGGAAAAGTCCACAACAAGTTTTGTAAAAAAAAAAAAAAAATGGAATTTTAAAATTCTGTTTCAGACATTATTCAAGGAGTTTTCAAAAGGTGTTGGGCATTGCAGTCACCAGTCACCCAGTTCCTTAAGCAGAGAATCTGGAAGACATCCTTGATGACTACTTAGCTTCCTCTTCCCCTGAAAACTTGTGATCTTTCCAAAATATATTCCCAAGTTGCTCCAAAATACATGAAGTGAAAGTGTTAGTGTGGAGATTCCTTAAAAAACTGGAAATAGAACTGCCTTATGATCCAGTAATCCCATTGCTGGGCATACACACTGAGGAAACCAGAAGGGAAAGAGACACGTGTACCCCAATGTTCATCGCAGCACTGTTTATAATAGCCAGGACATGGAAGCAACCTAGATGCCCATCAGCAGATGAATGGATAAGAAAGCTGTAGTACATATACACAATGGAGTATTACTCAGCCATTAAAAAGAATACATTTGAATCAGTTCTAATGAGGTGGATGAAACTGGAGCCTATTATACAGAGTGAAGTAAGCCAGAAAGAAAAACACCAGTACAGTATACTAAAGCATATATATGGTATTTAGAAAGATGCTAACAATAACCCTGTGTACGAGACAGCAAAAGAGACACTGATGTATAGAACAGTCTTATGGACTCTGTTGCAGAGGGAGAGGGTGGGAAGATTTGGGAGAATTGCACTGAAACATGTGTAATATCATGTATGAAACGAGTTGCCAGTCCAGGTTCGATGCACGATACTGGATGCTTGGGGCTAATGCACTGGGATAACCCAGAGGGATGGTATGGGGAGGGAGGAGGGAGGAGGGCTCAGGATGGGGAACACATGTATACCTGTGGCGGATTCATTTTGATATTTGGCAAAACTAATACAATTTGTAAAGTTTAAAAAAAAAAAAAAGACAGTGTTAGTCGCTCAGTCGTGTCTGACTCTTTGCAACCCCATGGACTGTAACCCACAAGGCTTCTCTGTTCTTAGAATTCTCCAGGCAAGAATACTGAAGTGGGTTGCTATTTCCTTCTCCAGGGGAACTTCTGAACCCAGGGATCGAACCCAGGTTTCCTGCATTGCTAGCAGATTCTTTTCCATGTAAGCCACCAGGGAAGCCCAAAATATATTCCCAAGTCCAAAAATCATTGTCCTGAACATTCTCCCAGACTTCCAAAGTGTAATTATTTCTTCTATTTTATTACAGAATAGAATTCACAGTCCATGTTGCTAATCCTTCACTTTCATACATGTACCCTTTACAAACCTTAATTTTTTACCTTAATTTTATGACTAAATATCTCATATACACATGTAGGATTCCCCAAAGACTACATATTCTTAATAAATCCACTTTTTCACTCAGAGATGATATCATATCTCACTCTAACTTCCTTAAACTTCATCCATCTCTTCCTCTAATTGTTATATATTAAGTGAAAAGAAGCCTCCATGTAAAAATAACCTCAATCATCGTCACACAAAACCTAAGCTCTCTTTACACACTGTGTTTCCACCATCATAAAGGAGTAAAGGATATTTTATTCTAAATGAAACAATAGCCCAGAGATGTCTGCTTTCATCCACTCAACCATTCAAACGTATATAAAATATACTATAAAATTAGTATTTTCTTTCTTAAAACTAAAAACATATTTAACCTCAATGACTCTTATGTTTATACTTTTTCTTCACCTCTTATTTTTTTTTGTGTGTGTGTGTGTCTACATTCTCTAGGTTTCTGTTTTATCTCAACTGTTGAAACTTTTTGATCCTCTCAGACAACCTTTGGCCCTTGTTCCCATCATGGACATCTTGGAGTGTCTTTTCCGCATCGTCCTGTAGCTTCAAGCTCTTTCTAGATGTTGTTATTGTTCAGCTGCTAAGTCATGTCTGATTCTTTCTGACTCCATGGACTGAAGCACACCAGTCTCCTCTGGCCTCCACTATCTCCTGCAGTTTGCTCAAATTCATGTCCATTGAATCAGTGATGCCATCCAACCAACTCATCCTCTGCCAGCCCCTTCTCCTTATGCTTTGAATCTTGCCCAGTATCAGGGTCTTTTACAAGGAGTCAGACCTTCACATTAGGTAGCCAAAAGATTGGGGCTTTGGGAACTTCAGCATCAGTCCTTCCAATGAATATTCAGGGTTGATTTCCTTTAGGATGGACTCTTTTGCAACCCCATGAACTGTAGCTCACCAGGCTTCTATGTCCATGGGATTTCCCAGACAAGAACACTAGAGAGGGTTACCATTTCCTTCTCCAGGGGATCTTTCCTCCCAGTCCAGGAATTGAACTTGCATCTTCTGCATTGGATCCCACACTAAAGGTCTCATTTAATGGAATTACCTCTTAGAAAAACTTACCTTGAAATATGTTTATAATTGGATGTACCTGGGGTTGAAACGTCAACATATGAATCATGGGGAGGGGTGCACAATTCATCCCATAATACCATCATTTTTAAAAATCTTGGATAGTCTCAAATTTATGTTCAGATCCTGTAGCTCCAGATGTACATAATATCTTTTGACATTGTAGGTTTGATACATATTACTTATCTCACTTACTGGGTAGATACTGAATTCTCACCAAATAGAATGTTTAGTGGTTGGAAGAGCAAGTACCACAGTATAGGTGCTGAAGCAATATCTACTGAATATATGATAGAGACAGAAAAGGTGTGGTAGAGTTCGGTAAAAATCAAAAAACAACATTTGCAAAGAAATAAGTACAGGTTTCCCCCTCTAACTTGACAAGATACTATTTATAAATTGATCATTATCATTATCTGTGTGTAATTCTTGAAACATTCCAAATGAACAATAGAGCCCAGTGAATACAATAATCCCAGTGAATAAACTTCACAAAATGCCCACTTTCAATCCATATACCTGGAAGTAAAGTAAAAAATAAAATAAAAGCCTAAGATCACATGAATGAATTAATGAGTGAATGAATAATAGTGAATGGACATTTAATGAATCGATAGGAAATTAAAATAAGAAAACCAAAATTGAAGGTCCATTTCTTTTTAATTCTTATTTCCTGAAGTCATTAACTTTTTAAATTAAGGTCTTAATCATGAGATAATTTCAGATTCACATTCAGTTGTAAGAAATAGTAAAGTTTCCATGGATCCTTTACCAAGTTTACCCCAACATCTTGCAAAACTTCAACAAAACATGCCACTCAATATATTTTGATAGAGCAAAATTCAGAACATTTCTCTGAAATCAAACTTCCTTCCTGGTGCCCTCTATAGCTACACTCACTTCCCAACCATTTCCCATCTCCTTAGTCAACCTCTAGCAACCACTAATCTCCATTTCAACAATTTTATCATTTTAAGGCTGACGATATTATCTAAATGGATTCTGAAATATGTAAACTTTGGAAATGGTTGCTTTTTGTCCCCACTCCGCACAGTTTGACGATTCACCTTCACTAGTGGCATGCAACAACACTCAGTTCCTTTGCATTTCTTGGATGAAATTTCATCATTTGGATATACAGTGTTGTGTTTAGTGATTCATCCTTTGCAGAACATTTAGGTTGCGTTTGTATTATAGTTTTTGGCTACTACACATAGAAATGCTATGAATGTTTATTTATAGGTTTCTGTGTGAATGTATGTTTTCCCCTCTCTGGCATAAATGCCCATGAGTACAACCTCCAGGTTATAATAGAGTTGTGTGATTAGTTTGGTTTTGTTTTTCAAAGAAACTTCTAAAGTGTTTTCCAAAGTGTTTCTACCATTTCACCTTTATACCTGCAATGTTTAAGTGATTCATTTCTTGGGAACCTTGTCAAAATTTGGGTGTTTCATTTTATTTTTCATAATTTTATTTTAGTGTTATTTAGAGATAAATGACGGAGAAGGCAATGGCAACCCACTCCAGTACTCTTGCCTGGAAAATCCCATGGACGGAGGAGCCTAGTAGGCTGAAGTCCATGGGGTTGCGAAGAGTCAGACAGGACTGAGCGACTTCACTTTCACTTTTCACTTTCATGCATTGGAGAAGGAAATGGCAACCCACTCCAGCCTTCTTGCCTGGAGAATCCCAAGGACGGAGGAGCCTGGTAGGCTGCCATCTACGGGGTCTCACAGAGTCGGACACGACTGAAGTGACTTAGCAGGAGAGATAAATGAATAATTGTATTTAATAATTGAAATTAATTGTATATATTTAATGTATACATTTTAATGAGTATTGGCATATATGGATACCATCACCAGTGTCAATTTAGCAAACATGGTCATTACCTCCAAATGATTTATTGTGTCCCATAAATTTGTGTGTGTGTTGAGAACCCTGAGCTTGAGATCTACCCTCTTAATAAATTTTTAAGTGAACCCTGGAGGCCTTATTTTAACTGCAGGCACTATTTTATATGTCAGATCTCTAGGTCTATTTACCTTGTATAACTGTAACTTTATACCCCTTAAGCAACAACTCCTTTTTTTCTGATAGTTGTATAGTGATAGATTGTTATTTTCAGTTTCATTTCCTAATGAAATTATGAATTAGTGTTTTTTAAAAATATTTGTCATATTTTTTTTCCATTGAAACTATCTGAGATTTCTTTTGGGGAGAGGTTTCAAAAGTGCATTCAATTACCTTAGAAGTATAAAGCGCTATTCAAATTATTTGTCTTATACTGGATAAGTTGTATTTCTCAAAGAAGCCATCGTTTCATCCAAACTTTCAAATGTATATATTTAGAGTTGTTCATAGCATTTCCTTTTGATGTCTGCAAGTTCTGTTGTGATATCCATGGTTCACTTATGATATGAATAATTTGTGTCCTTTCTATTTTTATGTCAGTTTTGGTAGTAATTTTTCAATCATATTTGTCAATCAACTTTACAGAAGAATCAGCCGTATGCTACTTTTGTTTCTATTTCTGTCTATTTTCAGTTTCATTGATTTCATCTCTTATTTACATTATATCCTTCTTTCTGTTGGCTTTTGGTTTATTTTACTTTTTCTAGATATTTAGGAGAGAACTTGAGTGATCACTTGGAGACTTTCCATCTTCTGTAATGTATTCATTTAGTGCTACAAAATTCCATCACATCAATGCATTAGTTATTTATAACAACTTTTTTTTAACTTTTTATTATCAACTTTATTGAGATATAACTGGTGTACAATGTTGTGTAAGTAACATGTACAACTTGTGGATTTGATACACTTAATATATTGCAAAATGATTACAACCATAGAATTAGCTAATACCTCTGTCATGTCACATAATTACTATTTCTTTTTTATGGTGAGTTCATTTAAGTTTTACTCTCTTGTTCAGTCACTCAGTCATGTCTGACTCTTTGCAACCCCATGGACTGCAGCAGTCTAGGCTTCCCTGTCCTTCACTGTCTCCTGGAGTTTGTTCAAACTCTTGTCCATTGAATCAGTGATCCCATCCAACCATCTCATCCTCTGTTGTCCCCTTCTTCTCCTGCCTTCAGTCTTTTGCTGCATCAGGGTCTTTTCCAATGAGTCAGCTCTTCATGTCAGGTGGCCAAAGTATTGGAGTTTCAGCTTCAGCATCATCCTTCTAATGAATGTACAGAGTTGATTTCCTTTAGGATTGACTAACAACTTTTGATGTGTTATACTTTTATTTCAATCCAGTTCAAAGTATTTTGTTATTTCCTTTGAACCTTCCTTTTTAGTCCATAGATAATTTGGAAATGTGCTATTTAGTTTTAATATGTTTGGATCTTTTCTATTTTTGCTGTGTTCAGAGGATGCACTCAGTGTGTTTTTTATTCCTGAGTGAGGTTAATTTAATGTCCCAGGATACAGTCTATTACTGTTGATGCATGCCATGCTGCAGTAAATTAGATCCTGCTGGCAATGGCATCACTGAGTTCTATATCCTTGTTGATTTTCTGTTCTATCAATTGTTTAGAAAGGAATGTTGAATTGTCTAACATTAACCATGGATTTATCAATTTTTCCTTTAGATTCTATCAGATTTTGTTTCACATATTTTGCTGCTCTGTTGTTACATACCAATTTTGAATAACTGTGTTGTTGGACAGACTAGTCATTATGTAGTATCTACCATTTGTAAACTTATTTGCTCTGAAGTCTTCCTTATATGATATTAGCATAACAATTGCTTTTTTGATTAATATTGACATGATAAGTATTTTTCTACCTTTTTAATTTAAACCAAGCTAAATCACTACATAAGAAGTTTCTTGGAATATATACATAATATTTTTAAATCCATTTTTGCCAATCTCTGTATTTTAATCAGTGTATTTAGATAACTTATGTTTAACAAGCTTATTGATACTATTTGACATGTTAGGGCTACCATTTTATTTTTGTTGTTTGCTTGTTCTCAGGTTTTCTTTCTTTCAGTTTCCTGTATTGAACGTCTTTTAAAATTCCAGTTTGATAAATCTGTAGTGTTTTCATTGTGTCACTTTGCGTAACTTTGTATTACTTTCTCTTGGTATCTCACTATATATCCATAAATCATCACAAGTGTTATATTTCAAAAGTTCAAATGAAGTGCAGAAATCTTCCTTTATGTGACTTCAGTTTCCTCCATTTATAATTGATTTAAATACTTCAGTTCAGTCCAGTTGCTCAGTCGTGTCTGACTCTTTGCGACCCCATGGACTACAGCACACCAGGCTTCCAATACGGCTCTAAATTTAAATAAACCACACCAAACAATGCTATAATTTTGCTTCAGCCAGCAAATATGTTTTAGAAAACTAATGGGGAAAAGTAAGTGTAATATATTCAGGTACTTTTATCTCTCTATCATGCATTCTTCCCCATGATGTTTGAAGATTAATTCTTCTAACATTTATTTTCTAGTTTGAGATTTTTCTTTAACCATCCTTTTAGGATAGGTTGTCGGTGATACATTCTTTTAGTTACATTCATCCAAAAATGTTTTGATTTCTCTATAGTTCCTGGGATATAAATTCTGAGTTGGAATTCTTTTTAGTAGTTGAAACATATTGTGTCACTTTTTTTCTGGCCTCTATGGTTTCTGATGAGACACCACTGTGATTCATCTTGGTTTTCTTTTATAGGTAAAATACCACGTCTCTTGCAGCTTTTAAACTTTTTGGTTTGTTTTTATCTCTAAGAAGCTTGACAATGGTGTGTTTTCTGGTGGCTTGATTTGTCTACTTTGTATGGAATTCATTATGCCTACTGAATCCACAGGTTTATATTTTTTGCCAAATTTAGGAAATTTACTCATTACTTCTGAGCACGTTTTGTTTTTTCCCTTTTATTGGAACTCCAGTGGCATGGATAGTTAAGTCTTTTGTTTCAGTCCCTAGAGCCTTGAGGCTCTGTTCACATTTTTAACTCTATTTTTTCTTTGCATTTCATTCAGATAATATAATTACAACTGTTCTACTGTCCAAGTCACTGATTTTTTTTTTTTTTCTGTCCTGCACATTCAGTGTTTCAGCCCATTAATTAAGCTCTTACTGTATTTTTCATTATTAAAATAGCAGAGATTTCCATTGGGACTGCAGGCCAAGTGAAGTTTGATTTCATTACCACCAGTGAGCATGAAGTCCTGGTTCCTACTTGGCCTTCTCTGACATAATTGTATCAGAAAGACTAGGGCAACTGGTAAAACCTAAGGAGTGTAGATGGCTGGAAGTCTGTAGATATCTCAGCCTTTCCTGGGACCAGTGAGATGAGATGGTAACTTTTTTCTGTGGTATTTTGCTGAAATGTAACAGTTCCTATCTAAAACTTATTCTCTTGTTTGACCATTTTTTCCTTTGGTTGGAAAATTCAGGCTTTTGCTGAGGGTGTTTCTCTGTACCCATTGGCATTTCTGAAACACCATCTCCTTTAACTCCAGTGTACAATACAGGGAACAAAAAGAAAACCTAGAGAACAATATCACTGTAATATTTTGTGATTCTGAGACCCCTAGTTCATCTTTCTTTTTCTCTTTAACCTTCAGAGTCTTCTGTGTTCATTTTGTTTACAAATGCTTGGGATTTTAGTTATACACAATGGGAAGAATGGGGAAATACACATCTCCTATATTTTTGTATAATCAGAGGTCTGATCAAGTCATTTAATTTTAAAACTTGACCTAACTTTAAGAGCTCAATACTCCAAAAGCTGCAACAAGTCATTTTATAGCTCAGAAAACACAATTAGTAAAGTGAGTTGTCTGATCCATGTCTCAGGGGAACTTGCTAACAGAAAAGATCATATCATAGATCAATAATTTTTTCTATATCATCCTGATTCTTCAACATTAGGATAAAGATAATTATAGGTGATAGTACAGTTTTATTAGTCATTTACCATTGCAGAGACTTATATGCCATTTTGTTTCTTTCTTTCCTTTTTCCTTTCTAGTCCTCTTCATCATCCCTTAGTGAAGTTACATGATGCAAACAACTGATTACAAAATCTTTAAGAAAGCTGTTAGTCCTGCAATCATGGGTTTTGATTCTAGAAAATATAAAACCACACCTCTAGTATTTCTTAATTGGTAGGAAATAGCCATATCATACAAAAGCACTTACATTTACTGGGTCAATATAGCCCCATTTGTTTACCCTTTTAGATTCTGGAAGTGCATATACAGGAGATAATATTGACAGATTTTAGTTCTTCTGTCTGTGGTATCAGTTCATTCAGTCACTCAGTTGTGTCCAATTCTTTGCGACCCCAAGAATTACAGCATGCCAGGCCTCTCTGTCCATCACCAATTCCTGGGGTTCACTCAAATTCATGTCCATTGAGTCGGTGATGCCATCCAGCCATCTCATCCTGTCGTCCCCTTCTCCTCCTGCCCCCATCCCTCCCAGCATCAGGGTCTTTTCCAGTGAGTCAACTCTTCACATGAGGTGGCCAAAGTACTGGAGTTTCAGCTTTAGCATCATTCCTTCCAAAGAAATCCCAGGGCTGATCTCCTTTAAATGGACTGGTTGGATCTCCTTGCAGTCCAAGGGACTCTCAGGAGTCTTCTCCAACACCACAGTTCAAAAACATCAGTTCTTCGGCACTCAGCTTTCTTCACAGTTCAACTCTCACATCCATACATGACCACAGGAAAAACCATAGCCTTGACTAGACGGACCTTTACTTGCAAAGAAATATCTCTGCTTTTGAATATGCTATCTAGGTTGGTCACAACTTTCCTTCCAGGAGTAAGCATCTTTTCATTTCATGGCTGCAATCACCATCTGCAGTGATTTTGGAGCCCAGAAAAATAAAGTATGACACTTTTTCCACTATTTCCCATCTCTTTCCCATGAAGTGATGGCACCAGATGCCATGATCTTAGTTTTCTGAATGTTGAGTTTTAAGCCAACTTTTTCACTCTCCTCTTTCACTTTCATCAAGAGGCTTTTTAGTTTTTTTTCACTTTCTGCCATAAGGGTGATATCATCTGCATATCTGAGATTATTGATATTCCTCCCAGCCATCTTGATTCCAGCTTGTGCTTCTTCCAGCCCAGTGTTTCTCATGATGTACTCTGCATATAAGTTAAATAAGCAGGGTGACAATATACAGCCTTGGCGTACTCCTTTTCCTATTTGGAACCACTCTGTTGTTCCATGTCCAGTTCCAACTATTGCTTCCTGATCTGCATACAGGATTCTCAAGAGGCAGGTCAGGTGATCTGGTATTGCCATCTCTTTCAGAATTTTCCACAGTTTATTGTGATTCACACAGTCAAAGCTTTGGCATAATCAATAAAGCAGAAATAGATGTTTTTCTGGAACTCTCTTCATTTTTGATGTTCCAGATGATGTTGGCAATTTGATCTCTGGTTCTTCCGTCTTTTCTAAAACCAGCTTGAACATCTGGAAGTTCATGGATCACATATTGCTGAAGCCTGGCTTGGAGAATTTTGAGCATTATTTTACTAGCATATGAGATGAGTGCAATTATGTGGTAGTTTGAGCATTCTTTGGCATTGTCTTTCTTTGGGACTGGAATGAAAACTGACCTTTTCCAGTTCTGTGACCACTGCTAAGTTTTACAAATTTGCTGACATATTGAGTGCAGCACTTTCACAGCATCATCTTTCAGGATTTGAAAGAGCTCAACTGGAATTCCATCACCTCCACTAACTTTGTTCGTAGTGATGCTTTCTAAGGCCCACTTGACTTCACATTTCAGGATGTCTGGCTCTAGGTCAGTGATCACACCATCGTGATTATCTGGGTCATTATACTCTTTTTTGTATAGTTCTTCTGTGTATTCTTGCCACCTCTTCTTAATATCTTCTGCTTCTGTTAGGTCCATACCATTTCTGTCTGTTATTGAGCCCATCTTTACATGAAATGTTCCCTTGGTATCTCTAATTTTCTTGAAGAGATCCCTAGTCTTTCCCATTCTGTTGTTTTCCTCTATTTCTTTGCATTGATTGCTGAGGAAGGCTTTCTTACTCTCCTTGCTATTCTTTGGAACTCTGCATTCAGATGCTTATATCTTTCCTTTTCTCCTTTGCTTTTCACTTCTCTTCTTTTCACAGCTATTTGTAAGGCCTCCCCAGACAGCCATTTTGCTTTTTTGCATTTCTTTTCCATGGGGATGGTCTTGATCCCTGTCTCCTGTACAGTGTCATGAACCTCCATCCATAGTTCATCAGGCACTCTATCTATCACATCTAGTCCCTTAAATCTATTTCTCACTTCCACTGTATAATCATAAGGGATTTGATTTAGGTCATACCTGAATGGTCTAGTGGTTTTCCCTACTTTCTTCAATTTAAGTCTGAATTTGGCAATAAGAAGTTCATGATCTGAGCCACAGTCAGCTTCTGGTCTTGTTTTTGCTGACTGTATACAGCTTCTTCATCTTTGGCTGCAAAGAATATAATCAATCTGATTTCAGTGTGGACCATCTGGTGATGTCCATGGTAGAGTTTTCTCTTGTGTTGTTGGAAGAGGGTGTTTTCTATGACCAGTGCGTTCTCTTTGCAGAACTCTATTAACCTTTGTCCTGCTTCATTCCGTACTCCAAGGCCAAATTTGCCTGTTACTCCAGGTATTTCTTGACTTCCTACTTTTGCATTCCAGTCCCCTATAATGAAAAGGACATCTTTTTGGGGTGTTAGTCCTAAAAGGTCTTGTGGGTCTTCATAGAACCATTCAACTTCAGCTTCTTCAGAGTTACTTGTTGGGGTATAGGCTTGGATTACCATGATATTGAATTGTTTGCCTTGGAAATGAACAGAGATCATTCTGTCATTTTTGAGATTGCATCCAAGTACTGCATTTCAGACTCTTTTGTTGACCATGATGGCCACTCCATTTCTTTCAATGGATTCCTGCTCACAGTAGTAGACATAATGGTCATCTGAGTTAAAGTCAACCCATCCAGTCCATTTTAGTTCACTGATTCCTAGAATGTTGACGTCCACTTGGCTGTGGTGCAGACTATGAACTCCTGTTCTCCATAACATTCCAGGATTGACTGTCTTCAGGATTATTAAATGATTAAATGAAATGTTGTTTTTTAAGCCCATGTAATAAATTACAGATGTGATCAACATCAGATATCAGACATTACTGTCATTTTAGGGGATTTTTAAACTTGCAAAATGAGATGACACATAATATGAGAAGCTTTCATTTGGTTGTATAATGTTTATAACATTTTAAAATAGTACATTTTGTTAAATCTATGTGTGCTTTTTTAAATTAGAAGATATAAAGTTTTCTAAATTCATTAGTTGGCAAGGGTTAATGACATAAAGTCATCTTTAGAACAAACATTCCACCCCCACCTTCAGGATTGACTTTTTTAGAGTCTTATCAAATTGTTAAGAAAATGTGGTGATATTATATGTCAATAGAAAACAAGTTATAGACCCTGACACTGACCAGCTCTGAAGCTTATAATTGAAAATAAATTACTTTACAAATTATAAATCTATCCCATCCATTCATTCAGGATACACCAGCATTATAATCCAGTCACCATATTTGTAAAAAATATCTGATTCCACAATGCAATCTATGTTATCTTATAATTTCTAAGTATATAATATATTTTATCTATAATATATAATATTTTATCATTAATTTATTTCTTAATGAGCTCTCCTCCCCCCTCTTTTTATTTTTTGAGAAAAGGAATGCATATCTACTTCTAAAGGCAGTGTAGTTAGGAAGCCATCCTAAAAATGGCTTAAAATGTTTCAGAAAAGAAACTAATCCAGTATTTGTGTATTTACACTTTCTTGCTTACACCTAAACTGGCCCTTCCTGAACGTGAAATTTTTATGGACATATTGTACTTGATTGTATAGACATCACTTTTAAGTCTTGTGAAGTGAATACAAAACAGGAATGCATTTTAAAATGTTACAGCCTGCCTTCTTTCAAAAAAAGAATTTCAGGCTAATTTAATATGTTTTAAAATGTGACAAAATAACATAAACTAGAGAAATAGTATTTTAAGAAAGTTTAAAAAAAAAAAAGACCTGGCTATAAAGTAGAGGGCTTTTCAGCTATAAAATATGCAATAATCTAGAATTATATCCACATAATTAACCAGAATACCATCTGAGTTGCCAAGGAAAATAATTTTCATTTTCATTACTGGGTGGGAAGGAACATCTGAGACTTCAGATGGTGAGTAAGGGTGACTTTGCCCTAATTCATGAAAATCAGGACAGCACATTTCAATATGATCAAATTAAAAGGAGCCCAGGGAGCTTCCATGATGATAAAAGATGACTACAATTAAAACTTGTGTTATTTAGGCATTGTTATTGACACCATAAGCATCACCATGTGCCCTGCAAACTGCAGTGTGCCCTCAAGGTAGTCATGTGGATAACAAGATCAATTTTTTTTCTCTTCTATTAGATGCGTGCTTGCTAGAAATGAAAGGAAATTTCAACATGTCAAAAAGGATAATGCCAAACTGGAGTATTATCAAATTAGGTATAGAAGTTTTGGTGAAAAGAGACACTATATCATGATTTATTATATTTTGGTCTTTGTTGTTTCATTCTGGTTGCTTTTAAGGCTTGATTTTTTTTTTGATTTTGTGTTATTTACTTATTTATTAATGGAATCACTTGGGAGCCAGAGCATTTATGAAAGTCTTTTTGTTTTTTGTTTTTTTTTTGCTTCACTCTCCCCAGATGAAAAATCATGTTGAAGTGGCTTATTTTGGGAGACTGTTGTCTATCATAAGTTATCTAACAAAGTATTTGTTAGTCTTTGGGGGAACTCACATGGAATGAGAATTCCCTATTGACCTGCTCTAAACTTGCATGCACAATCAGTGTCTCAGTCATGCCCCACTCCTTACAACCCTATGGATTGTAGCCCACCAGGCTCCTCTGTCCATGAATTTCCCAAGCAAGAATACTGGAGTGGGTTGCCATTTCCTTCTCCAGGGAATCTCCCCAACCCAGGGATCAAACCCAAGTCTCTCGAGTCTCCTGCATTGCAGGCAAATTCTTTACTACCATGCCACCTAAGAAGCCTCAAAAAATAACAGTGGCCACTTAAAAGCTGAAAAAGGCAAAGAAATTAATTCTCCTCTCAGAGTCTCCAGAAGGTGTCCTCCTAGGTGACATGTTAACACTAACTAGCCTGGCACAACTGCCTTCAGCCTCCTGAACTTCAGACTCTAAGAGAGCGCATCTCTGATGCTCTAAGGTACTACGGTAACTGAAAGTGGGGTCCGGCTGCTTGCTGCTCAAAAGCCAGTGAAGAAGCCAGGTTGGTGGGAAAAGAAACTGTTTTATTTTGGATCCTGGCAAGCCTAGGTGGGAGGACTCACAAGATGCCTGTCCAAAGGTTGACCTTCTCTACTATCAATCAGTGGGCAAGAGCTTTTATAAGCTGAGGGAGGGGGTTACATGAAGAAACAGCACAGTCAATTCTGACAGTAATCTTGAAATTGGTCTTCAGTCGTCTGACCTGTGTCATCTTGAATGTTTTAAGTACAGTTTATCTTTAGTTCCAAGGTCAGATTGTTTCCATTTCTTGAGGCCAATTCTTGGAATCATGGCAGCTGATGCCATGGCTACAATCTGGTCATCATGTAGTTAACCTCTTCTTTCTGGTGGAGTTTCCAATACCAATAAGGCAGCAATCAGAAACCAGATATGGCTCACAGTATTATCTGTAGCCCTAGCATAGTCAAGCCCTAAAAGTCCTTGACTATGCTTGATAACTACATTATTATTTTTATTTGGTTTCCTTTGTTTCTACATTTTCTCACTTCTCTGATTAAACTTATTATTTGGCTAAAGTTTTTCCATAGACAAAAAGCAAGCTGAGGACATGGGGAGCACAGACCATAGGGTCCTATTGCAGTTCACTAGGCTTGTGGTAATATGTTATGGTAGCAACAGGAAAGTGATGCAAGCATACTTTTAAAGAAAGGGTCCTTTATTGAAATTTAAGTAAATATTACATTCAAGTATTTGCAGTTGGACACGACTGAGCGGCTGAACTGAACTGAACTGAACAGAGTTATGTAGCCATCATCACACTATATATTTGGAACAATGAAATCTCATGTCCATTCTTAAGATTAGTTTTAATTGAAAATAAACTTCTGCTTAACATAAGTGATGACATCACTATAATAATCAGTCAAAATAATTCAACTGTTGTTAGGAATGGAGTAGGGAAGGGGATTGTGGGGGAAAGATGAATAAAAACTTTTGGGTTAATCCCTATGGTCCTGGCCATTTACAATAATTATGTTTCATCTACAACACCCATTAATGATTATAAACCCAGTTTAATCTTAGACTAGAAAGACAATTTAGATGACATCTCTTTCTTTCTATATAGCTTTCTATCCATTCTTTGTGTTCCAAACAGAATCTCAAATAGCTCCCAAGGAATTTAAAATATAAGTAGGAAAAAAACATAGAAATTAAAATTTTACTACAAACTGCGTCAGGAACTCAGGCTTAAATGTCCTACCTTAGTGACCCGTATTAGTTACCTAATGCTGATACTACCTAATACTAGTTGGAACAGAAGTTTGTCACCAAACTCTTGAAAATTAATGTTAGAGGGAAATTTTTTTTCCTCATAGCCTTAAATGAACTTCATACAAAAATAAACTAATTGTCCAGGGAAGTTCAATTCAGTTCAGTCGCTCAGTTATGTCCAGCTCTTTGTGACCCCATGGACACAAGCATGCCAGGCCTCCCTGTCCATTGCCAACTCCCAGAGCTTGCTCAAACTCATGTCCATGAGTTAGTAATGCCATCCAACCATATCATCCTCCATCATCCCCTTCTCCTCCTGCCTTCGATCTTTCCCAGCATCAGTCTTTTCCAGTCAGTCCGTTCTTCTCAGCAGGTGGCCAAAGTATTGGAGTTCCAGCTTCAGCATCAGTCCTACCAGTGACTATTGTCCAGGGAAAACATGATACTTTTTGGTGTCATAATGAGAGAAGTATTTATTCTGAATGCTCTCCTGATGAAGATATGTATTAGAGTCAATCATCCACAAATATTTATTTAACCTACTATATGTCAGATACTAGGTGGGTGCCTTGTTGTTGTTATTGTTCAGTCACTAAGTTGTATCCAACTCTTTGTGACCCCATGGATGATAGCATGCCAGGTTCATTAATGAAGAGACAGATACAATTCCTTGCACTCAAGGTGCCCAGATACCTTCAGTCATGCACTTTAACACCCTTTAACAAGATTTGATGAAGAGTTACCTAAAACTGGCAGCACAACCCTACAATCACAACTTAGTAAAACCAATTATAAAGACAGATGAGATTGCATCCTTGAAAATCGTCTAGCATCATAATTCCTTTAGCAAATTTTGTCTGACATTGATTTCAGATTAACTCCTTGGCAAATGCCAAAAATAGGTCTTTTAGGTAGCCATGGGAATTTAGAGCCATGTTCTTTAGAAATAGTCAACCTGGTGTTAGGGTTTTAATCCTTTTATGGAAGCTTAAAATCTCAGTAAAGCCATTTGGGGTGAGTCATGGGGTGTCCACAATCAGGGTTCAACTTCTCTTTAGAAAATTGTTTTGAGTCAGTTCCACCCATAGATCTATGGTGAGCAAGGACTCCAGGTCCATTCTGTAAAGCAACTTTATTTCACTCAGAAATAGTATTTATATTAGTGTATAACTAAATATGCTCAGATGAAAACAACATCTTAATAAAGCACACACCAAATTTCACATTGAGTGGTTTTTTATTTTAAAAATAACCAAACTTAAAAATCTGTCTGCAATTTAAAAATTCTAAGATTTTTAGTGTAAGCATATTTAAAATTGTTTTCCTCACCATCTTAGCCCTAATTTTCAGCCTGTTGTCTTATGTCCCAGTGAGGTACTTGATTTTTCACATAAATCGCTGAAATATCTTGTTAAAAACATGTTAATTATCATGCCAATAGATAGAACAGCCAGAAATTTCATTTATCTGACCTCACAAGCCAGAGTTGTAATAATTATAATTTATTAAGCACCAACTGTGTGCCGGAAACTGTGATTTAAATCCCCATTTGGTTTCTATCATCAACAACATTTTACATATTTGGTAAATAAAATTGAGAGAGGTAAATACCTTTGTTGATGTCACACAGATGGTTACTTGGTAAGCAGTTTATTTGACATTTTTCTTGACTCAAAACACCTCATTTTGGAGACTTTTCTGGTGGTCCAGGTGTTGACACTCTGCACTTCAACTGCAGGGGGAGTGGGTTCTATTCTTGGTCATGGGACTAAGATCCTACACAAGCCATGTGGCATGGCAAAAAAAAAACCCCACCATTTTGAAACGGTTGATTTTTTGTATGTCCATTTCCAACTTTCTCTCTTTCTTCTCCTCTCCCTCATGCTCATTGCCCATATATATGAGTCACTTCACCAGGCATTGTCCAAATGTATGTTACATTCATATTACTAGAGCAACAAGTTTGCTTGCTAAAATTTTTGCTTGGTATGGAACTGATTCAGAGTTGAAAATTGCTAGTGGTTGAAACTGTTCTTATAAGAGAGTAAACACTTAGCAGGCTGATGTGAAGGTGGCATGAGAAAGCTCTTATACTAGAAGAAAGAGCCTGCACTAAAGGAAGAAGAATTTGAAGATCATGACACAGAGACAAAATTAAAGTTCAGTTGGTCCAAGTGTAGGTAAATAGCTGTTAAATTAGCCAAAGCAAGTGTGGACCTATCTAAAAGGCAGAGGGGCTTTGGTGTGGAATTTAAGATGTGCATGAAAGAAGAACTTTCAGCATTAAAAGAGGGAAAGAAAGTGGGCACAAAACCATCCCAAAGAAAAAGGAAAGCAAGAAGGCAAAGTGGTTATCTGAGGAGGATTTGTAAATAGCTGAAGAAAAAGGAGAAGTGAAAAGCAAAAGAGAAAGGGAAATATACACTGAACTAAATCAGATCAGATCAGATCAGATCAGTCACTCAGTCGTGTCCGACTCTTTGCGACCCATGAATCGCAGCACGCCAGGCCTCCCTGTCCATCACCAACTCCCGGAGTTCACTCAGACTCACGTCCATCGAGTCAGTGATGCCATCCAGCCATCTCATCCTCTGTCATCCCCTTCTCCTCCTGCCCTCAATCCCTCCCAGCATCAGAGTCTTTTCCAATGAGTCAACTCTTTGCATGAGGTGGCCAAAGTACTGGAG
The DNA here is from genome assembly GCF_000754665.1 of Bison bison bison. Taxonomy (NCBI): domain Eukaryota; kingdom Metazoa; phylum Chordata; class Mammalia; order Artiodactyla; family Bovidae; genus Bison; species Bison bison. Next base: position 5,029,509 of record NW_011495086.1, on the reverse strand, counting down.
TTTCAGCTTCAGCATCATTCCTTCCAAAGAAATCCCAGGGCTGATCTCCTTCAGAATGGACTGGTTGGATCTCCTTGCAGTCCAAGGGACTCTCAAGAGTCTTCTCCAACACCACAGTTCAAAAACATCAATTCTTCGGCACTCAGCCTTCTTCACAGTCCAACTCTCACATCCATACATGACCACAGGAAAAACCATAGCCTTGACTAGATGACCCTTTGTTGGCAAAGTAATGTCTCTCCTTTTGAATATGCTGTCTAGGTTGGTCAGAACTTTCCTTCCAAGGAGTAAGCGTCTTTTAATTTCATGGCTGCAGTCACCGAACTAAATGCAGAGTACCTAAGAACAGCAGGGAGAGACAAGGCCTTCTACAATGAACAAAGCTTAAAATAAAGGAAAACAACAGAAGAGGAAGGACTAACAGTCTCTTCAGGAAAATTTGAAATATCATGGGAACATTTTGCCCAAAAATGGGCACAAATAAAGGACAAAAAAGGAGGGACCTTGAAGAAGTTGAAGATATCAAGAAGAGATGGAAAGAATACATGGAAGAACTACAAAATAGATCTTAGTGAACCGAATAACCACAATGGTGTTGTCAGTCACCCAGTGCCAGACATTCTGGAATGTGAAGTCAGGTGGGCCTTAGAAAGCACTGCTGTCAGTAAAGCTAGTGGATACAATGGAATTCCAGTAGAGCTATTCAACACCCTAAAAACTGATGCTATCAAAGTGTTGCATATAATATGTCAGCAAATCTGGAGGAACAAGCAGTGGCTACAGGACTAGAAAAGATCAATCCTCATCCAATTCCCAAGAAGGGCATTACTAAAGAAGGTTCAAACCATTGGGCAATTGTACTTCATCTCCCGTGCTACTAAGGTTATGCTTAAAATCCTGCATGCTAGGGTTCAGCATTATGCCAACCAAGAAATTCAAGATGTCCATGCTGGGTTTAGAAAAGGCAGAGGAACCAGAGATCAAATTGTCAATAGTCACTGGATCATAGAGAAAGCAAGGGAATTCCAGAAAAAAATCTACCTCTGTTTCATCGACTACACTAAAGCCTTTGACTGTATGAATCATAACGAACTGCAAAGCTCTTAAAGAGATGAGAATATCAGACCATCTTACCTGTCTCCTGAGAAACCTGTATATGGGTCAAAAAGCAACAGTTAGAACCCTGTACAGAACAAAGGATTGGTTCAGGATTGAGAAAGAAGTATGATAGGGCTGTCTGTTGTCACCCTGTTTCTTTAACTTGTATGCTGAACACATCATGAGAAATGTCTGTCTGGAGGAGTTACATGCTGGAATCAAGGTAGTCAGGAGAAATATCAATAACCTCAGATATTGGATAATATCCCACTCTAATAGCAGAAAGCAAAGAGGTACTAAGCAACCTCTTGATGAGGGTGAAGGAGGAGAGTGAAAAAACTGGTTTAAAATTAATAAATATTAAAAAAAAAAAAACTAAGACTAAAATGGGTATCCAGTCCCATTATTTCATGGCAAATAGAAGCGGGAAATGTGAAACAATAAGAGATTTCCTCTTCTTGGGCTCTAAAATCACTGCAAATGGTGACTCCAGCCATGAAATCAGAAGATGATTGTTTCTTGGCAGGAAAGCTATAACACCTATAAAATGTGTTGTAAAGCAGAGATATCAACCTGCTTACAAAGGTCCATGTAGTCAAAACTATGGTCTTCCCAGTGGTCTTGTATGGTTGTGAGAGCTGGACCAGAAAGAAGGCAGAGTGCCAAATAATTGATGCCTCTGAACTGTCGTGCTGAGGAAGAATTCAGAGAGTCCCTTGGACACTGAGGAGATCAGGCCAGTAAGTCTCAAAGAAATAATCTGAACCTGAATACTCACTGGAAGGATGGATGCTAAAGCACCAGTATTTTGGTCACTTGATGTGAACAGCAAACTCATTGGAAAACTCTCTGATGCTGGAAGAGATTGAGGGAAGAAGGAGAAGAGGGCATCAGAGGATGAGATGGCTGGATGGCATCACTGATGCAATGGACATGAACTTGGGCAACCTTGGGAGATGGTGAGGGAAAGGGATCCCTCACCATGGGATCACAAAGAGTCCAACATGACTGGGCAACTGAACAACAACAACCTCAAAAACAAAGAAAAAGACAGCTGAGATTAAAACAACAGCAGCAAAGCTATAAAAGAGGTAGCAGAGCAAAGTTAAAACTTCAACATCTTTTAGATGTATTGAGTGCATGATCGGATATGAGAATTGGGTGTGAATGCAGTAGACAGGATGATGTGGTCCCAGATCGCCTCCAAAGAAGGGTCTGGTGTCCAGCTGGGGCCAGTAGAGTGCCTGCAGCTGGGAGCTTGTTCCAGCCACCCTAACGGCACGGAAAACACTTGACCTGACATCATGACCTTCCCAAGGGCAGCATGAATCCAGTGACCAATTAAAGAGACAATAGAAAGTTCCAGCCATTTGAAGCTAGTTAAAGACCATTTGATGGTCTTCTAGATCCAAAGCTTTGCCTGAGTCTTCATTCACCAGCAAGGCATGCCATGCTTCTCCCTTGGCCCAGTATAGCAATGTCCCTTTCCTTTGTCCGAAGACTAGACTTAAAAAAAAAAAAAAAAAAACTCACATCACAAACACCATCTCGATATCTGCTTTCAGAGAACCCAACCTGAGGTTTTGCCCGATTATCTGAACTGAACTGAAGCTTCCTTATCAAAATTAGAAACACTAAAGGGGACATGGGCTTCCCAGGTGGCACTAGTGGTAAAGAACTTGCCTGCCAATGCAGGAGACATAAGAGATGTGGGTTTGATCCCTGGTTTGGGAATATCCCCTAGAGAAGGAAATGGCAACTCACTCCAGTATTCTTGCCTGGAAAATCCCATGGCCAGAGGAGTCTGGTGAGCTATAGTCCATAGGGTCACAAAGAGTTGGACACAACTGAAGTGACTTAACACACACACACGCACACACACACACACACACAGGGTACATGGTGAGCAATAATACATTCTGTTTGAATATATTGTGTTGGAGGGAACAGGGGATAAACTAGGTGAAGACCTCTTATGTATAGGGCGATATTCTGTGCTCTAGCTCAGGAGTTAAGGGAGGATAGAAATTTGCACATGGGGGATTTTTTTAACAAATTCAAAATGTCTTTCCTGTATTTCACATGTTGTATATGAATTTCAGAGCCTATTTTTCCCAAGATTCTAAGTTTAAACTAAGAAAATCTATTTGGTTTGTCATGGGAGCAGATTTTAGCTGTCTTTTTATTATTTGGCTTTTAATATTTATAAATGGTTCTGCCCTAGGACCTGCACCTTTTAGTGATGTTGGAGACAGAGCATGCAAGTCCAAATTGAAGTCAAACTTCCGTTCCCTCAACAGCTTTATTGGAACGTGGCATTCCTTATGTCAAGCTATTTTCTTTATTGCCCAATTTATACATAACTGACAAGGTGTCCCAATTGCCTGGTTATGATATCCTGGCTTCTTCCTTGATGGGAAAGTGATTATGTTTTAAGGGGCTTTCTACACATGCATTTGTCAGCTTTTAGCTGTTGCTTATGTCCTCAGTTTGGTTATAATTGATGCCCAAGGGTAACTTGTGCATTTAAGTGGAAACAGTTAGCGATTATTCACATCATATCATCTATAAACACAGGAAGAGATACAAGAAAGTTTATTTCTTCACCTTCATATCTCCTACATACATATATTTGGATGCTGAATGCAATCATCAGGCTTCTTTGCTTTCAATTTAGCCTTTTAATGCTTTTCTGATTTCACATTTCATTAGTTAATAGGCTGGATTTGTGCCAAGTAAGTAGTATATACACATATGTCTTTGGAGGTAGACTTAAGAATGCATCACAAAAGAGGCATCTATGACTAATAATGAAATGAAAGTGATGACGTACACTCACATACATACATGCCTTTTTGTGCATGTGTGCAGGCACACAAATACGTGCACACGTGCGTGCGCACACACACACACACACACACACACACTTCCTTTCTCTCTTAAGAAGGAGAAATGAAAAGTCTGCTCCCATAAAGAACATTGGTTGTTAAATATTTGGCAGAAATAATTAATGTAAAGAATGCTTTGTTCTCTTATAGTTAGTAAAAAAGAGAAAGACATTCAATTGAAGATGTCCTGTATTTAGGAAAACTGTATCCTAGTTTATCTAGAGTAGTTTATTGACTACACCAAAGCCTTCGACTGTGTGGATCACAACAAACTGTGGAAAATTCTTCAAGAGATGGGAATACCAGAAGACCTGACCTTCCTCCTGAGAAATGTATATGCAGGTCAAGAAAAAACAGTTAGAACTGGACATGGAACAACAGAATGGTTCCAAACTGGGAAAGGAGTATGTCAGGTCTGCATATTGTCACCATGCTTATTTAACTTATATGCAGAGTACATCATGAGAACTGCCAGACTGGATGAAGCACAAGCTGGAATCAAGATTTCTGGGAGAAATATCAATAACCTCATATATGCAGATGACAACACCCTTATGACAGAAAGTGAAGAAGAACTAAAGAGCCTCTTGATGAAACTGAAAGAAGAAAGTGAAAAAGTTGGCTTAAAACTCAACATTCAGAAAACTAAGAACATGGCATCTGGTCCCATCACTTTCTGGGAAATAGATGGGGAAACAGTGGAAGCAGTGACAGACTTTATTTTTGGGGGCTACAAAATCACTGCACATGGTGACTTCAGCCATGAAATTTTTAAAAGACGTTTGCTCCTTGGAAGAAAAGTTATGACCAACCTAGACAACTTATTAAAAAGCAGAGACATTACTTTGTCAACAAAGGTCTGTCTAGTCGATGAGTCGATGCTATGGTTTTTCTGGTGGTCATGTATGGATGTGAGAGTTGGAATATAAAGAAAGTTGAGCGCTGAAGAATTGATGCTTTTAAACTGTGGTGTTGGAGAAGACTGAAACTCCAATGCTTTGACCATTTGATTGGAAGAACTAACTCGTTTGAAAAGACCCTGATACTGGGAAAGGTTGAAGACAGGAGGAGAAGGGGAAGACGGAGGATGAGATTGTTGGATGGCATTACTGACTCATTGGACATGAGGTTGAGTAGGCTCTGGGAGTTGGTGATGGACAGGGAGGCCTGGCCCGCTTAAGTCCATATGGTCACAAAGAATTGGACATGACTGAGTGACTGAACTGAACTGAACTGTGGCCTGGTTCCTGCCTGTGGTTTCCTACAATCCTTTACAGCATTTCTTTAACTTGCCAAATATCCTGGTTTGCCTCTTAAATCATTGGCCACCTTACTAAAAGTACTTTTTGATTGCTAAATAATTTAGCTTTTCAACATGCTGGGTAACATGTGATCTGTCATCAAACTTTTATTAAATGATTCTACTTCAGTGAACAAAACCGTTAATCCTAGAAGGAAGTAGTGACTTGAATTTCTTAGGGATAGTTGTAAAATATATCTGATCATTAATTTTATATAGTATTTATCATTTAAAAAGTAAAACCGTCTTAAAACATATCACTTCATGAATATTGTTTCATCACCACGAGTGGTAATATGATCCCTGATCTACAATGTGGGATTCTGGATCTCAGCAGTGTTATAATTTACTGTGAGGTTTTGATGAGAATATGGACTTCAAATTCAGTGTTCTCTGAAAATATGGTTAAATGCAGTTGAATATTGTTTTCTAAAGTATTGTCTAGGTCCAAAAGGTTTTAAGTCTATTAGATGAACAGTAATGAGCTGACTTTCATGGGACAAATCTTTTCAAAATTTTTGTGATTCTATGAGTATTTGAATAATGAAGATACTGGGGATAATAAATCTCATTGCTTTCCTGATTCTATACTGGCTTTTGTTTTCCATTACTTCTAACTTTACAATGTAGAAATTATGATAGTAGTAATAAAAATTTTATACTTATTCACACTTCTCCTATCAATTCTATGTTTCTCACTTCCCAGGTAGAAATATGCTTTATTTGGGGACAGTATATGTGTTATAATTTTCTAAATTTTAAAATAAACATTGCCTTGACATTGTAAATACCCTAAGTGTCCTATGATGGCAGTTTCATGATATTTTCAAACTAATGTGAATAAAAGTTGTTACTTGATTTACATATAACCAGTAAACTTAGGTAATAGATATTTTCAGTAAATTGACATTTTATAATGAAATAATCATAGATTTGTCATTTTGTAGAAGAAAAAAAAAGCCACCTGATCTTTTTCTCTGGGTAAACATGTTTTCGAGAAATCTGACCTGTGACAATATTTTGACTATTTTGTAAACTACCCTCCTTTAAGGATTTCATATATTCCAATTACTTGAACTTCTATGTAAGTAATTCCACACTGCATTTTAGACCCTCTGGAAATGAGAGTTGTGTTCTGACTGTTTCCTTGACATCTCCATCTGGAATCCCTGAAACCAGCTTAAATTCAGCACACCAAGAATTCAATAAACACTTCCTTCTCATAAAAATTTGTCTTGAGATAATCCCCTAGAGTATTGTTCGATATTGCCTTCTTTCTCACACCCTACATATACTTGGCTGCCAAGTTATATATATGTGTATTCAATTTTTGCAGTATTTGGTTTAAATATTTCTTTATTTCTAACTTCTTGAAACATGGACTATTTTGCCCATTTCTGTGTGTGTGTATCCCCCTCCATTTATACATTCTGTAGAGCACTTTGTGCATTTCTTTTCTTAAAGTTGCATTTATGTGTTAATTTATTTATTTATGGTTGTGCTGGGTCTCTGTTGCTGCACGTGGACTTTATCTAGTTGTAGCCAGTGGAGTGCATTTTTCACTGCCCTATGGGGGGTTCTCCTTGTGATGACTTCTCACATTATAAACCATGAGTCCCAGAAAAGTCAGGCTTCAGTAGTTGTGGCCTATGGTCTCAATAGTTGTGGCTCACAGGCTCTAGAGTGAGGGGCTTAGGAGTTGTGGCACATGGCTTAGCTGCACTATGGCATGTGGGATCTTCCCATCATTTTCTGGTGGTGGGATCTTCCCATCATTCTCTGGTGGATCAGACAGTAAAGAATCCATCTGCAATGAGAGAGACACAGGTTTATCCCTGGGTGGGGAAGATCCCCTGAAGAACGGAATGGTAGCCCACTCCAGTATTCTTGCCTAGAGAATCCCCATGGAAAAAGGAGCCTGGCAGGCTATAGTCCATGGGGTTGCAAAGAATCAGACATGACTGAGTGACTAACATACACACACACACACACACACACACACACATTTGAGGCAAATAATTAACCACTGAACCACCAGGGAAGTCCCTGGGGGTACCCTTATTTTTGGCATTCTTTGTACTCTTGGTTTTTTTTTTCCTTTTTTCTGTGAGTCTCAATTGAATTCCCTTTTTTTACAAATTCAATGGCAATCTTTATGTACAAATCTGACAAGATACTTTTTATATTTTAAGAATTACTCAAATTACATTATTTTAACATACACACTTGCAAAAGTGAGTGAGATGTGTTTAAGTAGGTAATAAATTCCATAATTATAAAATGAGAAGTGTTAGTCACATCTTTATTTTCTATTGTAGTTTTGTAGCATATTTTGTCACTAGTTAAACTTTAGTTGACTATAGAAAGCGGTTTTTTTCATCAGGTCTTATTGACACTTTCTTCACCTGGTGCTTTAGTCATTTTGGTTTGTGCATCAAATATGCATCAGATACTGCATATTTAATGACAGTAAATGCTCCTTATCATTCTTGTCATCAAAAATAACTAAATCAGTTCTGGGCATGTCATTGTATCAGTTTGGGATGCATGGGATGCCCTTGAAAACTGTTTTATGGAATGAGTGAATGAATGATATTTTTTTCCTTCATGGAAAGTCTCTCGAGGACAAAGATAATAATTTTACACGTCACAATACCAGCTATATTCTATAGTAATAGCCTTACAGTTTTTTGTTAAGCATGTATAGCATTTAAATAATCCTCGATAGAAAATCTTGTTCAATAAAAATATATTACTGAAACCAGTCTCAGAAATAAAAGGCAAAATTTATGAAATCTAAACAAAGCTTCTTTAAAATTTTCTACCTGATATTGTGAATTAAGGGCTTCCCAGGTGGCACAGTGATAAAGAATTTGCCTGCCAACGCAGGAGATGCAGGAGATACGGGTTCTATCCCTGGGTCAGGAAGATCCCCTGAAGAAGGAAATGTCAACTCACTCCAGTATTCTTGACTGGGAAATCCCATGGCCAGATGTACAGAGGAGCCTGATAGGCTACAATCTACAAGGTCAAAAAAGAGTCAGACGTGATTAAACAGTAGCAACAATTGTGAATTAATGCATGAAATTAATTTAAGTTCTCATTTTATGGAATATAAGTTCTCATCTCATTTTAAGTGATGCTAAAATATTAATCCTATGCAAAATATTAATCAGTTTTGTTAATTTTTATAATATAAAAGGTATTACACAAGTCTTTAATTATATACATAAATATATATATTAATATATATAATTAAAATTATATATATATATATAAATCTCAAACTATGTATCTTGGAAAACAACATTTGAGAGAAAATTGCTAAAAGTCAAGAATGCTATTAGTTTTCTATTTCAGGTCTATACATCAGGACAACACTAAAACTTTGTAAATGACAAATGAGTTTTGTAGATGACTGTTATGGGTTTTGTATGGAAACAGCATTCCACATGTGAAATACAGAATCAGATTCGTAATGACCGCATTCCTGCTTGTGAGAAATGTTTCATAACCTTTCACAACATTATGATAAAATATGGTATACTGAGAACTGAGCTTTATTGCAGAAAGTTAAAAATATATGGCTACCAAATTGTTGTGATTCACGCTTTTCAATTGAAAGCTAGGGTAAAGCAGGCTGGCAATCCGTCCTCCAAAACTGATAGCTGTAATAACCTGGTAGGGAATTCTCAGAGTAGTTCAGGATTTTGACCTTTGGAAGATACAGATTTAAGGCGAAATTTAATTTGGAACCACATATGGAAGAAACATTTACTTTCCTTTACTAATATTAGACAGTCATTTAAAAAATTCAGTGGCGCCAACAGTAAGTTTTGCACAGAAGAGAGGAACCATTGCATACATATTGTGGGTTCTTAATAAATGTTGTTGCCATAGCTGTAGCTTTTACACAGCCAAAGTGCACACCACAGACCCAGTGGCACCCACACTTTTACTTTGTGGCTTCTGGCTGTCCACATCTTTAATGTAAATAGATGTACATTTCAGACGGTGCTATTTTTGTGTGAGACAATTTCATTTTCATCCAAGGTGTTTCCCTTTTGCTTTTATTCACTTCTATTACTATTCTATATTATAAAAGAATGAATTCCATCTACCTTAGCTTAAATATATATATATGTTGATATATATTAATGCACATATGGATTTTGAAATGTGAGATTATAACCTTTCAAGCTATTATCATGCTCAATACCTATGCACTTCAGTAAGATTAAGCTGTAAGTTTTAGCTAATTTTCTTGGGATTTAATTTTCTGAAAAAATTATGAATTTTCAAATGAGTAGAAAAAATGACTGTATAAAATGATTACTATGCCATCTCCTAACTAAACTCTATTACCAAACTGAAATTGTTTCCTGACCTAGTGTTAGGAATTTTAAAAAGGAGAGAAACAATGCCTTTTTACTAAACAACAAAAACTAGTTTGACAAAGCAAGTGAAATACAATTACAGGTTTATCTGCCTAACAATTCAAATAAGGCATAGGGAATTCAGAATCATAAAACTTATACCTGGAAGAAACATTAGAAAGTATACCTGGCAATCTCTTTCAGCCAATAGAAATCTGAGGTCAAAGAGTCTTAATGACTTTTTCAGGTTCACAGAACTAATTAGTGTCAAACATGACAATTCCTTAACTTCCTTTAAGGAAGTTATTTGTATTGTATTGTATTATCCTAAGCTGCTTCTTTTATGATGATTATATAAATAATATTAATTGCTTAATTAGCAGCAGCATTTCATATTTTTATGAATTTGTTCATAGGTAGCCTGAGTACTCTAAAGATCTCTGACTTTATATCTTCTTTGCAACAAACCATTCACTGGCTCCCTATCTTATTCTGATAAAGTCAATGTTTATCCAGCGCCTACATGGTCTGAAGCAAAACTTTTCACCCCGTCTCCTACCAATTTGCTCCAACTACGTTGCTTTCTTAGTTCACTGCAAACACCTCAGTCATTCTCCCACTCCTAGGGTTTGCATTTACTCTTTGTTTCCTATAATGCTCTACCCCTACATATAAGTATGATTTGCTCCTTTATTTCCAAGTCTGTTTAAATCTTATATTCTAAATGAGTCTTTTCCTGACCAGCCTACTTAAAGTTTTTTTTTTTTTGGTATGTTTTTTTCATTTTTAAAAAAATTCACTGCCATATCCCTACCTCCAGAAATGATGACTCAATCATATTAGGTCATCAAACATTTGGTTGCTGAATTCATAAACAAAAGAATAAAACACTATTAAATTTATCCAAACAATAAACCATAAATTATATAACACTCATAGGGAGTTTGAATCAAATACTTCTTTGTAGACACACTAAAGACTACATAGCAAAACACAAATGGAAGCTTAGAATATCTGAAACTTTACCAATATTTGAATAAACTGTTTTCTGGTTCATTCCATTTCACAGCATTCCTGCTTCCTTCAGTCATTCATTTCAGTAGTTAACAGATAATCAAATATCTTTGTCATCACCAATATAATCAACTAGTGGCTTGGATGAGAACAGTGAATATTTAAATCTTTATTCTTAAGAGGATACTAGTTGTACATCCATATTTATAAACTAGATGTACTCAGTAGAATTAGATAAATATTTGGAGGTTAAAAAATAATTTCAAATTTAATTCATATCTTCCATCTGCAGAATATATCCCTGGAAGAAGAGTAAATATATAAAATGTAGTACTACACTTCATTGAGTATTATATGACAGTATGAAGCAGCATTTTAAATGTGTATCTGCGTGTGTGTGTACACGCACATCCACACACGCACACACGTGCTCAGTCATGTCTGATTATTTGTGGCCCCATAAACGATAGCCTACCAGGCTCCTCTGTCCATGGAATTTTCCTGGCAAAAATACTGAAGTGGGTTGCCATTTCCTACTCAAGGGGATCTTCCAGACCCAAGGATTGAACCTGCTTCTCTTATATATCCTGCATTGGTAGGCAGATTCTTTACCACTAGCACCACTTAGATATGTCCCTAGGGACATATACATGCGTAGAGCTTTAAAAATTAATTATTAAAAACATAAAAGTATATTATACATGCATATATATATGACATATGTTTATATATATACATGTTTACATATATGTGTAGACTACAATGCTTACTGAAAAAGATCATTATATATACATGCATGTATGTATACATGCACATACATGTATTCATATAGACAAATATATAGATATATAATCTTTACATATATCAATTAAAATGTGGATAAAAATCAGAATATATATTTTCAAAAATATATACAAACAAAATATAGTATTAAGTTCATGCAATTTTATCAATGATTAAATAAAGACATAGAAAATGAGATAAATTAATAAACAAATGAAAAAATGAAGAAAAGAACTGTTCCATATTAAATGATAAGAATGTGCCCTGTCCTTATGAGTATAATTAACTACTATCAGTCCATAATCAAGATTTCTATTATATTAAGATATTTCTATGTCTAAAAAAAGAAAGATCAAATGTACATTAATTTTACGTCATCAAAGCTATTTTTATTAAAACAATACAGAAAGATTTTTTTCTTTTAGCCACTTAAGCTAATTGAAGATACTGGATATATATTACACCAAAATTGCTACTAATGTAGATTTTGTATATCTTTTTATTTATTAATGTATTATTACTATGTGATTAAATACTTAAAAAATGTTTCACTTTTGGCTTCACAAAAAATAAATAACATGCATCCCATTGGATATTTTTTTTTAATAAATTGCATTCTGTTTTGCATGAGGTTTGGGGATAAATTCCAAGATGAAAATGTTGGTGGAGTTTTTGGTAGGTTATTCAGTTCAGTCAGTTCAGTCACTCAGTTGTGTCCCGCTCTTTGCAACCTGGTGAACTGCAGCATGTCAGTCTTCCCTGTCCATCACCAACTCCCAGAGCTTACTCAAACTCATGTCCATCAAGTCGGTGATGCCATCCAACCATCTCATCCTTTGTTGTCCCCTTCTCCTCCAACCTTCAATCTTTCCCAGAATCAGGGTCTTTTCCAATGAGTCAGTTCTTCGCATCAGGTGGCCAAAGTACTGGAGTTTCAGCTTCAGCATCAATCCTTTCAATGAGTATTCAGGACTGAATTCTTTTTGATGAACTGGTTGAATCTCCTTGCACTCCAAGGGACTCTCAAAAGTCTTCTCCAACACCACAGTTCAAAAGCACCAGTTCCTCAGTGCTCAGCTTTCTTTATGATCCAATTCTCACATCCATACATGACCACTGGAAAAATCATAGCTTTGACTAGATGGACTTTTGTTGGCAAAGTAATGTCTCTGTTTTTTAATATGCTGTCTTGGTTGGTCATAGCTTTTCTTCCAAGGAGCAAGCATCTTTTAATTTCATGGCTGAAGTCTCCATCTGCAGTGATTTTGGAGCCCAAGAAAATAAAGTCTCTCACTATTTCCATTGTTTCCCCATCTATTTGCCATGAAGTGATGGGACCCGATGCCATGATCTTTGTTTTTAGAATGTTGAGTTTTAAGCCAGCTTTTAACTATCTTCTTTAATCTTCACAAAGAGGTTCTTTAGTTTCTCTTTGCTTTCTGGTGTCATCTGCATATCTGAGGTTATTGATATTTCTCCCTGCAATGCTGAATCCAGCTTGAGCTTCATCCAGTCTGGCATTTCTCATGATGTACTCTGTATATAAGTTAAAGAAGCGGGGAGACGATATGCAGCCTTGACGTACCCTTTTCCCAATTTTGAACCAGCCTGTTGTTCCATGTCTTTTTCTAACTGTTGCTTCCATGTCTGGTTCTGTAAGGAATGGTATATTTCTTCCATAAAACTCTGGTCCAGCTCTCTGTAAATCGAAGTGTCTTTCTATGAATATAGGTATGCCATGTTGAAAGAGGAGGGCATGGCAACCACTCCAGTCTTCTTGCCTGAGGAGCCTGGTAGGCTACAGGCCATAGGGTCACAAATAGCTGGACATGACTGAAGTGATTTAGCACAGCATAGCACACATGTTGAAAAGGTTAGAGTTCTATAAAGAAATTCCAGATTATTTAAGTTTGTTGATATTTTCTAATAACTAAAACTTAATTTCTTGGAGTAAAGATGCTAATTTTTAGTTTTATATTAAATAGTACTACATAGTGCAAATTAATCAATATTTAATTAACTTATGTCATTATTTTTACAAAGAGATATATAAAGCTAAGTAACCACATATAAGGGAAGTCTGGCCACTAGACATTCAACAGCAAATGACTAGTATCTTATTTATAGTCAACAACCAGGGAATAATCTCATTGTTCAAAACCAACATCTCCCATCTAGGTTTTCATAAAAGATTTATTTCAAATCTTGAATATAAGATATAGGAATTACACAGAGATGAAGTGATTTAACTTAAAATCAGCAGTCTGTTCTCTCCACTTTAAGCTTGTTTTCCATATTTAGTTTTAATCCATAAATCTCAAATGATGTTTGAAAAAAATTTTATCCTATTTAATGTATTTAATAATTGAAGGCAAATAATGAATGCAAATACAATATGAGCGTCATAAATCAGGTTTAGAAGCATCTGCAAGACAGTAAGGGAACGCTTTTCACCTTATATGTTATTGATTAGCTTAGATAAAATCTAACTATGGAAGGAATGCATACAAAGTACTGAATTGTGATTGTGCTCTAAGCAGGTAGCAACATAAATACATAAGTTTTAGAAGCTTCAATTTAAATACATGCTATCATTTAACTCAATTAGAAACACATGAACCTGCACAGATGCACATATACCTCTCACTTTGCAATTAAAATATAAATATATGTGATGCAGTTTTTCTTTTCAAAAAGGAATACTGCTGTCTTACACATTTTGATAAAGCTCTGTGTTCACGCTTTAATGGTACAGTATGTAGGAGTGAAGCTAGGCTGCCTTGTCTTCAATATTTAATTGTTTATTGAACAAGATGGCAAAACTTTATTGCTTAGAAGCGCTTACTGAGAAAGGTTTACTGAAATCGTTTGGAAGCTCTTAAACACAGACCAATTTCACTCTTTAGATTAGCACAATTTAATTTCTTTTATTAATAAAAACTTTCTTGAAAATAAATAAATAGCACATTCATTTGAAGCTATAGAAACCAAATTAATTAGGACAAACTAATATCTATTCAATAGCTTTTTTTTAAGAAATATTGATATTTCATTCTTAGTAGCTTTAATACTATTTTCCTACTTTGGAGCTTCATTAATTATAGGAGGTTGTAGTAACTACAAAATAAAGTTTCTAGTTTAGTTAAGTATCTATCACAAATTAAAAACCATTGCATCTAAAAAGTTTTTACTTTAATACTTGTGATCAAAACTCAAATCATATTCACTTGATCCTGGTTCCTAATAAATGTTTCATGAGTATTTAGAAAAGTTAATACAAAATGACCATTTTGTGATACCCTTGCTTCTTGTTTAATTTAATGGATACATAAATTAAGCATGTAACTAATAGGTCAAGTTCCAAGGATATATTTTGAAATGGGATTCCAGTTTCTAGGTTTCTTGTAAGATAGATCCACTAACACAAATGAGCAAATTAATTCTCTAGTCTTTTAAGTTATTAGTTTGATATTTAGCTGCTGATATAATGAACAATTCATTTGACAGTAGGCTTTGTTATTACACAAAAAAATTCAGTTTTTCAAATATTAATATATTTTATAAAGATGTACTTGTATTTTTCCCTTTTGCATGCACTGTTTTTCTCCTATAAGTATCATACTTAGTTTTCATTAAATGCTTTAATATTTTACTGAAAAAATTGGATTTCTATTAAATTTTTTATGTTTTAAAATAAAGTATGAGTTTGCTGTAACTATAGAAGTTTACAAGTTATTACTTATTTCATCTTATTTTAAAGATGAAATTATTACTTAGCCTTTCTATTATGTCCCATCCTTCTCAATGCCTTAGAAAACCAGTGTTACATGTACTGCAATATTCTTTGCAGCACTATTTAAAGTAGCCAGGACATGGAATCAACCTAAATCTGTCCATCAGCAGATGAATAGATAAAGATGTGGTACATATTTACAATGGAATATTAGTCAGAGAAAGGAATGAAATTGGATCAATTGTAGTGATGTGGACAGACCTAGAGTCAGTTATCCAGAGTAAAGTAAGTCAGAAAAATAAAAGTAAATATTGTGCGTTAATGTATATGTGTGGAATCCAGAAAGATGGTATAGATAAACCTGTTTTCAGGGCAGGAATAGAGACACAGATGTAGAAAACAGACATGTGGACACAGGGAAGGACGGGGAGGGTGAGCCAAATCGCGCGAATAGAATTGACATTTATACACTACGGTGTGAAATAGCTGGTGGGAAACTGCTGTATAGCACAAGGAGCTCAACTCAGTGCTCTGTGGGGACCTGGATTGGGAGGGATGAAGGCAGGAGGGAGGTCCAAGAGGGAGGGGATATATGTATACATAGAGCCGATTCACTTTGTTTTACAGCAGAAACTAACATAACATTGTAAAACAATCGTACTCCAATTAAAAAGAAAGAAAGAAATCCAGTGTTAGTTTGCTGGCATCTATCCCCTACATATCTGTAGAGACACACATAGGTATCCTTGTATAACTTTAGTAGATTGCATATAACATGTGTGTGTGCGTGTGTGCTCAGTTGTATCCGACTCTTTCTGACCCCATAAATTGTAGCCCATCAGGCTCCTCTGTTCATGGGATTTCCCAGCCAAGGGGAAAAGCTGGTGTTCTGGGAAAACCCAGAGGGATGGGGTGGGGAGGGAGGTGGTAATGGGCTCCAGGATGGAAGAAACCTGTGCACTTATGGCTGATTCATGCCGATGTATGGCAAAAACCATCACAATATTGTAAACTAATTATCCTCCAATTAAAATAAATGAATTAATTTAAAACAAAAGCATACCAGAGTGGGTAGCCATCCCCTAGTCCAGGGAATCTGGAGGTTGGTCAATGTGATTATGTCATCTGTGTTTACTAATTGGCGCTTAATGAACTTAGCCTCCTACCTTTCCTCAGACACTGGGAATTCAGGCTGCTATCATTCTTAATTATATTGCAAAGGAATGGCTCACAAGTCTTTGATTAAAAAAAAAGAAATTTCTGAGTTGTAAAACTGGCTTCAACAGGCTGAGAAAAGATTTATATCTGAAAGGGATAGAGAAATAATTTACAAGTGTATGTTTTCCAAAGTAAATGCTCTAAGAAGAGGGAGGTCAGGGGCCTAAAGACAAGAAGAAGCCTGTCTAACATTTAATCAAGCTCAGGAGAATCCTAAGGCCTTCTTGATCTCTTGGTACAGAGTAACTTGTGCCTGTGGCTACCTCCTCTGTAGACAATTTACTTGTCTAACTCTCTCCTCTCAGCTACCACCTTCATGAAAAATGTGTATCTTCTACTCCTTGCCCTACTTCTGCATTTTGCTGGGATTGGCTATCTATCTATCTATCTATCTATCTGTAGCTCTATCATCTATCAATAACCAATCAAGTTATTCTCTGATCTATTTTTAATTTTGGACTATTATACAGTTACTAAGAGTATAACTCCTACAGCTCAATAACTTTAAATAAAATTTATATCACTATTGACTAAAATGTATGTTCATAAGTATATTACAACATTCATTTGCTACTTTTTTTTTTACTTGCCACTTTTTAAAATCTGTGTTCTGATTCTATAGCTAATAGTACTTTCTCTAGTATTATCCAAAGACACACAGGAGGCAAAGAGTTCTGACTTTTCATGTTTGATATTATCTTACTTTCCTTTAAAAAATATAATTGTAACAACTGAAAGTGTTTAGCATTCCTGAACAAAAGATACTTTTTCTTCATCACCCATGGATTTTATTCCCATGCTCTTCACTTTCTACTGTGCAGATGAGAAGTTCCATGGTTGGCAGATTTTCTCTTCCTTTTAAGGGAAGTTTTCCTTCTATTTTGAAAGCTATAAGATTTTCTCATTTTTTTTCTGAATTGAGGATTTGTATCAGAATATTATGAATTTTGTATGTGATTTTTTTTTTATTAATCCTGTCTGGGACTTGATAAGCACTTTTAATCTCCAGGCTCAGAGAAAATGCATCCCTTATTTGGTTTTCATTTTCTTTAATCTTTTTTCCTTTCTGGAACTCTTTCCTCCACCCCCTGTTATTACATCTGCTTTGTGATACAAATTTTTTTAGCATTTCCTTGTTCTTTCCATTCCTTCCTGCACTTGTTCCATATTAAGTGCTATTTCTTTTCTCTGACTCTGCAGATCATCTTTTAGGTTTGAGCTGTGATTATCATATATTTTTATTTAAAGACATTTTAAATTCAAAATTTATTAAGGATAGACATAACATTTACATACTGGGTCCATTTATTCCAGGTTAAAATGGCAGCCACCTTCTAACCCCCAGGAATGTCAACTATTGAGTACACCATCATATCTCTTAACCAGGTGCTCAGGGTCAGCAAGATCAGGAAAGTCTCCCAGGGTCCTTAGTGTAACCAATTTCTATTCCGTAGACAGTCAGTGTCCGACCTGTCCTTAGAAAGCATGAAATTATTCTTTATACCTTCAGAAAAATCCCCTCCTATCCATCTGATTTTCAATTCTTATCTGGTTTCAAGGAGAACATTTGGATACACTTTTAAAATTCTGTCACCTTTCCCACCAGTTGAAGAAAAGGGAGTCACTGACATCTCACTCCACCCTTTACTTTCTGGAAACCAGACTAGAATTTAGTATTGGGAATGTTTACTGGAATGGAGTTTGGGAGGACTTTTCTTGACTAATGTTGGAATTTCTTTTTTTTTAAGAGCAAGGCAAATAGAGTGATCAGCTTTTTGCAATCGTGATTCTGTTAGTACTATAAATGGATGTGTAATAGCTTTCAAACTACTTGCAAACACAGCAGGGGTGTTACTAATATTGAGGGTTATATTAGATCTTTAGTTTAAGCCATGCCAATTTTAAACTGAAAAATGACATTCAGCAGCAAGGCTTTCCTCTAACAACTCCTCTCCTGTGTATCATAGCACCTTGCTCAAAAGCACCAACTGTGCACAAAATGGAAACTCACTCCATTCTGTCATTACCTTATGTCTCTTTTCCCAAACAATCAGATCTGTCATTCCTAATTGTCATAATCTAAATAGACTAGAAAAGAGATACAGATACAGACATCGATATTAAGGACCTCATGGTGGCTCAGATGGTGAAGAATCCGCCTGCAATGCAGGATACCCGGCTTTGATCTCTGGATTGAGAAGATCCCCTGGAGGAGGGCATGGAAATTCACTCCAGTATCCGTGCCTGGAGAATCCCATGGGCAGAGGAGCCCAGTGGGCTACGGTCCATGGGGTTGCAAAAATACAGATATAGATATAAATATTAAGCTTTGATTTTCATCAAATGAGATACTGTGATATTGCTTTGAAGATGCATCTGGTGAACTACAGTTACAGACAATACATTCAGTGTTAATAGTTGCTGCTGCTGCTGATGCTAAGTCGCTTCGGTCGTGTCCAACTCTGTACGACCCCATAGATGGCAGCCCACCAGGCTCCCCTGTCCCTGGGAGTCTCCAGGCAAGAATACAGGAGTGGGATGCCATCTCCTTCTCTGGTTAATAGCTATATATTTATATTTGTACATAATTTTAAAACTTGCCACACATAGTTTTTCAGTTCCGTATTAACTACAGATTTTTCCTATCCTTCCCACCATCAAATCAAGACAAGTAATAGGACATATAAGGAGACTTGTTTGTATGTGTTGTCAATGAGCCAGAGCATGGATCTGGCTTTCATCCAGCAATCAAATATTTTGATTATGGAATTCAAGGAGATTGTCTTATTGCACACAAATATGAAATTACCCAGAGAGTCATAATTAAGCAAAATGTACACATAACTCTCTGTGCACTAGCAAAAATTCATTTGGTTGAATACTGAGTATTTTACCCAGTCAACTAAACATTCAAACTCAACATGCAAGCATGTGTTATACTATAGAGCCTGCACATAGAGAACAGCTATATCCTAGAAAAGAAACAGCATTGTTCTCTAGAAATCCATTATGATCTTACTAACAGTCTTTCTTAGAATATACATTGTAAAGTATCTCTTTTTTATTATTTTATTGAAGTATAGTTGATTTACAATATTATATTAATTTCAGGTTTACAGCAGAGTGAATATATATAAAACTAAAGGTATGTATGTATCATGTATATGTATGTATGTATATGTATAACTGAATGTGTGTGTGTATACACACACACACACACATTCATATATGTATATTCAGATTCTTTTCCCTTATAGGTTATTACAAAATACTGAATATGATTCCCTGTGTTATACAGTAGGTCATTTTTACCTATTTGTTTTATAAGCAGTAACTGCTGCTGCTGCTGCTAGGTCGCTTCAGTCGTGTCCGACTCTGTGCGACCCCATAGACGGCAGCCCACCAGGCTCTGCCGTCCCTGGGATTCTCCAGGCAAGAACACTGGAGTGGGCTGCCATTTCCTTCTCCAATGCATGAAAGTGAAAAGTGAAAGTGAAGTCGCTCAGTTGTGTCCGACTCTTAGCGACCCCATGGACTGCAGCCCACCAGGCTCCTCCGCCCATGGGATTTTCCAGGCAAGAGTACGGGAGTGGGGTGCCATTGCCTTCTCTGATAAGCAGTAGCATGTATATGCTAATCCTAACCTTCTAGTTTATCCCTTCATCCACCCCTCCATTCCTTTTTGGTAAGCATAGTTTGTTCTTTATGCCTGAGAGTCTCTTTCTTCTTTGTGAATAAATTCATTTGCATCATTTTTTCAGATCCCACATATAAGCAATATCATACAACCCTCAAACTCAAATTGATTTATAAGTAATTTATTTTATATTTATACAGTATTGTGTACTTTATATAAAATATCATTTATGTTGTAAATTCTTTCAGGTTCATTTATATTATGCAAGTTTATATTTGAGCATATAAATTACCATCTATACTATCAAATGTAAGTCTCTGAGTTAAAAATATCAGAACACCTAGTAGAATATAAATAAAATCTCATATTATTTAGCATCCTTTGGGCTGTTGGTAAAATGCATCAAAACTACCAGATATAACAGAAGGAAAATACTATGATAAGATTATAGGGATGTGTCACGGCATCCAATGGCAGGAATGTGCGTCTAAGTGTCTGAAAGTTGGAGGAAAGCATCAGAGGCAGAACCAGACACTGTTTTTCACGTTTACCGCTGTCTGTACCTCAATTTCATTATTCTCGTGCAGTAGTGGATCAGCTTCATTTGTCCTCTGATCTACAGAGTGAGTTAAAAATGACCTCTGGGACCAGTATAAGGCTGCTTCCATTGTAAAGCTTGTTCAAACTTCAGATTTTTCTGGAGAGTTCAACTTGTTATTAAAACAAATTGGATTTTTTTTTTAACTTTAATGTCTAATAAGTCACCAAGGGACTTTCTAAACTCACAGAGACAGCAAGGCGAAACATCCAGTACCAACTGTATTGTGTCATAAATGCCTCAGCATCACCAGATTCAAAATACATGTAAACGGGTTTTGTTAGAATTGATTCAAATTATCTTTATTCTCAAATGGCTACATCCAGGTGAGTATGTGGTCACATCAATTCAAATGTTGAAGTTAACCCTTATTGCAAAGCAATGACTCACCACTCAATGTAAGAGCAAAAAAAAGGAAAAGAAAGTGTGATTTATTTGTTGAAAATGCTGTGTAGACAAACTTCTTCCTATGAGAGGACTTCTGTAATATTCATCATTCTTGACATTCTGGTTCACGTTTCCTTTATATTTCACGAAACAAGGATATTACTTTTGTTCCTCACCTTGACCATTTAACATGACTGCAGGAGATGAAACCTGACTCTGCTTTCCCTTAGCCTTGTGTGTCTAGAATTGCATTTTATACTCAGGTTTATATAGTAGAAGTGCTATGAGGTAAAAAATGGCCCTTCTACTTTAGGTGCCAGCCAAGATGGATGGCTTGTCTTTGATGATACATACTTTTTCAAGCCAATTGAGTGTCTGATTAATTGAAGAGGGAAAATTATTGAAAAAATTGCTGCAATGCCATTTATTCTGTTTTACGTGACTGGCCATTGTGAGAACTGTGTTCTTGATTTAATTTCTACCTGTATAGTTTTGGCTGCAACAGTCCACGTACAACATTATGATTCTACAGAGTGTGGGAAACAATGTGTAGGATAAAATGCAGGAAGATATCATTTATGCTACAGGAAATAATAGCAATCAATGTTACGGTATAAATCAAACTAAGAATATTTATATTGTCAAAATGGATACAGCGGTTTACTGATGTTATATAATACTTGATAAACAGATTTTAAAGGTAAAGATAAAACATATAAAGATAATTCCAAGTACAGTATGTATATTCATTTATCCCATGCATGCCGACACATGTACACGACGTCATCTCAAAGAGACCAGGTTTTCTTCTTATTCTCTGCTTTGTTCTCAGAGCCAGGAGACAGCCTCATACATCAATCATTAACTGGTGAATTTATGTAGCACCTGACAATCTTTTAATAGCTTTTCCAGTTTTCAGCTTATAGCAAAAACAATTAAAAGAATAAAAGTTTTATTCTTTTCAAAACTGAAAATTAACTTTGATACTAAGATTTTAAAACACAAATTTTTCCCTCTAATTTGGTTTGATATGGGATTTATATAACTTTATATGAGTATTTTATTCATTCAACAGATGTTTAAAGGACATCACTTAAGCATTCAGCAAAGTTCTAAGCAGTTTTATTGTTAATTCTCATAATACTCTAAAATCATTTTTGATTTTCACCTTATTACATGAAGGAGTAAGACTCAGAATATCTCTTCCGAAGCTTCACTGAATTCATCAATTACTTGCAAAGAATTGTGTAGTTAAAATATTGAGAAAATGAATGTTTAACCTTCCTACAATGTAGCCATTCATATACATGAAATTCTGACATTGCATTATAAACAAAGCACAAATATATACCACTAGCAAATCTTCACTTATTTTGGGTGTGTTAAAAGCTATTACTCATGTAAGCATGTCACCATGACTAAAGATTTTTTTCCAAGAAAAATAATGTATTTTTTAAATCCTTAAAATAATGGACATGATGGTTATAAAATGCCTTTGCTTTCCTCCATTATCTTTTGTGTAGAGAAATGTTTATCCACTTATAAAAGATTCTCCACTACCTATCCCATTTTGAGTGAGGACTAATCTATATTTTGGTGGCTTTATGCCATGACCTTATAAGATATTTCTCAATGTGTGCTATTTCAGCCTCAATAGTAGGCTTAAAATTTTTCATTTTTTCCATGAAAAAAAAGATTCATTCTTTAAAAAGTATTTAAAAAATCATTTTAATGATTTAAAAAAAAAGATTCTTTTTTTCCAAGCTTTCCTTTAAGTGTACTTCCTTCCATTCATTTTGTTCATTTCTCTTTTCAATTATTTTTCTTCTTTGCTTGTATTCTTTTTATCTTATTTTTATACCCCTGCTCTTCTCTTTCTTCTGGCCTTCAAAGAAATGCTTTTTGTTGTTGTCATTTTTGTTTTTTATCTCTCCTTTCTTTCTTTTGTGTTTTTCACTACTTAGTGAAAGTGCAGTGAAGTCACTCAGTCGTGTCTGAGTCTTTGCGACCCCATGAACTGTAGCCTACAAGGCTCCTCTGTCCATGGGCTTCTCCAGACAAGAATACTGGAGTGGGTTGCCATTTCCTTCTCCAGGGGATCTTCCCAACCCAGGGATCGAACCTGGGTCTCCCTCATTGCAGGCAGACGCTTTGCCCTCTGAGCCACCAGGGAAGCCCTTTAGACAGATCCTTAAATAGAATGTGCTTAAGTTGTGGCTGGTAGACACTAACTTGTCTCTCAATCACTCCCACCTTCTGAAACACACCTTTTGTAGAATCCTCTCCCTATAAGTGTGGACTGGGTTGGGAACTTTTTTTCTGACAAATAAACTATGACAATCATTTTGAAATGTAATTTCTGTAATTAAGTTCGTAAGGCTGCGACTTAAACTTGCTAGCACTATCTCTCTACTGCCTATTTGGCTTTCATGTATTAATGAAACAATGTGCTATGCTGCAGAGGCCCACTTGGCAAGAAATTTGTGGTGGCCTTTAGCTAAGAGCAGTGGAAACTGGGGCCATCAGTCCAATATCCCTTGAGAAACCCAATGGTGCTAAAAATCTGGCTGGTTTAGAAATAAATCCAAACCCGGTTCAGTTTGGAATTTCCCTGGTGGTGTAGTGGTTAAGATTTTGCCTTCCAATGTAGGGGATCCTGATTTAATCCCTGGTTCTGAGCTGAGATCCCATATGCCTCCTGACCATAAAAACAAAACATAAAACAGAAACAATATTGTAACAAATTCAATAAGCACTTCACAAATGGTCCACATCAAAAAATATTTTAAAAAGACAACAAATAAAGATAAGACTGCATATCTTGATTAGTGCATGTAAGAAGACAGTTAATCTGTGCTTAAATTTCCACACAAAGAAATTGTGAGCTAATGTCCATTTTTTAATCCTAAATTTTGCAACAACTTTTATGCAGAAACATATAATAAATATATATTTTCCTGTGCTATTTTCTGGATTGTTTTCTTTTTAAAAGATAAACAGTCCATCAAAGATATATTTTAAAATCTGTTCAATAGAGGCAAAGAGAGGAAGTTCATGCTCTGTCATGTTTGAGTTTTAAGGTTTTCTTTTTGAACTCACCATTGGCTTGAACATCAATCAACTTTTTTACCCATAAAAATGCAGTAGGCATGCATATGTCCCCACACATGTATATCTGTAGCTGAGTTGTGTTTCTGTGTGGCAGAGGATAACACAATATTATAGAACAGTTGTCCTCCAATAACTGTATTTTGTTCTATACTTCTCAATATTGTACAATTATAATCTTTGAAAATTAAAAAAATAATAAATAAGCTAGAAAAAATGCAGTCAATAACTCGGTTTATATATTAAAGCACTTCTTAAAGTAACAACAACTTTTATTTTGAATGGCAGAATATATAAAATAATATTAAGTATATTTACCACGATCAATTGAATATTTAATTTTTTCTTTGGTACTATGTTCTGAATGAAATATTAAACTCTTAATGGAGTTAAAGGTTTTATTTATTTATTTTTTATTTTAAAGTATATAACAAGCAGGGCTGATATTATTGTGAGATAAATGAGGTGCTTTAGGGGACTGATGTTAAAGCTGAAACTCCAATACTTTGGCCACCTGATGCAAAGAGCTGACTCATTGGAAAAGACCCTGATGATGGGAAAGATTGAGGGCAGGAGGAGAAGGGGACGACAGAGGAAGAGATGGTTGGATGGCATCACCGTCTTGATGGACATGGGTTTGGGTGGACTCCGGGAGTTGGTGATGGACAGGGAGGCCTGGCGTGCTGCAGTTCATGGGGTCATAAAGAGTCGGGCACGACTGAGCGACTGAACTGAACTGAACTTAAGGCATAACATCTAAGGAGACACTCTAAGTGTCATGCAGATATTGACTCTGCATTTGCACAATTAACTGAGATGACCTTTTCTATTAGAGTTGATAATTAACGACCATTGCTTCAGCATTTGTACATGTATCAGAAGTCATGAAATTAAGGAAAAAAAGAGTACATTTAATTTAGAAGAAGGATTCAGTAAAAATAAAGACTTGCTCACAAAGCAATACATAAAGACATCTTTTTTAGATGCACATTTTAAATGTCATCTCAGGACATAATCTTCTTAAAAATAATGGGTAAGTTTTAAGTAGAGGTTAATTTCTCTTCTGCAAATGCTTATCTTCCATTTTCCATTTTCCATTATTATCAAGCCCATGGCAGATATTGGATGTATATTTTGTGCAAGTTCAATTTTCGTCACCATCTTTCTTAATAAATAGACAGTTAATTTTTCACTGGACATGCACATACTTAACTTATTAATGGCAAATGGTTTATTGAAAATTTTAAAATGTGGAACCAAGCAGTAGAATGCATAGATTTCACACTATTTCCACTGACTACTCCAGTGAGCACCCTGGCTGCTGCTTCATTTGTCTGGCAGTCGCTGCATAGTTGTAGGATCACTGTCTGCAGGAGCGTCAGGTATCTGCCCACCATCACAGGAGACACACAGAGTGCCTAACCCAGTGTATTTTATTTTATGAGCATGTGTTCTCTATGCTGTCCTTTAAAGCACAGAACGTTTAGAATGGTCAGGAAAAGGAAATGTGGGTTAGCATGGATCAACATTCACTTTTAGCCATGAGTTAACATGAGAACTGTTCCTGGTATGTTTGTCTCACAGGCCACTAGACAAGCCCATGAAGAACCTGGAAGCACAAAGTTCATTGATTCACAGGAAATGCAAATCATTCTAGATTGCTTTATTGCAATTATCACTAATAATTTTTCATTTAAAAACCTAGCTCAAATATGTTTACCCACACAGGACACCATGACACCAGGCAGAAACAAAGATAGACCCAGTCAAACAAAATGTAGTCTATGATGTTCATGAAAGTGAATTCTATTATCCCTATTTCACAAATAAATAATCTGAGAGAAGCTGCACATCCATTAGATAATTAGAAGAGCCAGGAATTGAATTTAGGTTATCTAGGTCCAGAATCCACATATTTTAACATTACTGTGTTCCATAAGAAATTGAAAACTCTTTACTGGATAAAAGTTTATTAAATTGTTTTCTTTAGCTGTAACTTTACTATCTATATTATGATGTTTTCATAACTTTTCATTGGTATAAATCTAAAATTGTGAAATACAGCATATGTAGCAAGGTATATTTTGAATCTTTTTTTCATGATAAAATGTATAATAATCAAAATAATATCCTTTAGGAATGAATGAGATGTAATCATATTTTTCCTTTTTTCTTTTAGATTTAAAGGAATCATAAACACTAAATTAATATTTTTAGAAAGTATAGCAAATACTGTAACTCAACATAGTGGAATAAATTATAGTATTTTACCATCCAAATTAAGTTGACTCATCATTTGTTCATAGGAACTAAAAGAAAACTAAATAGAAAAAAAAGCTAAAATTATTTAGAATAATGT
Organism: Bison bison bison; assembly: GCF_000754665.1. Taxonomy (NCBI): domain Eukaryota; kingdom Metazoa; phylum Chordata; class Mammalia; order Artiodactyla; family Bovidae; genus Bison; species Bison bison. The sequence continues at coordinate 5,003,010 of NW_011495086.1, read as the reverse complement.
TCTAGGTAAAATTTTATAACATCAGAGATTACTGCACAGTTTCATCAAGTCATAACTTGTACTGATTTTCAACCTAAAGCCTATTGAAGACAATATGTAAAGCTAACATATCATAAGTCATAGAGCCTAAAACATCCATTGATATTTCTTAGTTTATATTACTTTTCAGGTATTTTCAGTTCTTAGTTGGAAAGCCAGAATTTCCATGGGTGGTGAAAATATATGAATTTTAAGTATAGATAAATATTTAGATATATGATAAATGTGAATATTTGTCTGTAAACATGACTCAATGGACATGAGTTTGGGTAAACTCTGGGAGTCGGTGATGGACAGGAGGCCTGGAGTGGTGCAGTCCATGAGGTCGCAAAGAGTTGGACACAATTGAACAACTGAACTGAACTGAACTGAATGGATATAATATATATCACATTCATACGTATGATTACTTTACTTGTGAGTTTTGGGAACTTTGAAGTGTAAATATTTAGATAAACTTTTCTGTAACTTGTGCTTTTTAGCATCCTTGGAGATAAACTCAAAGATTTTGTAAACTCATCTAAAGAGATGAAAAAATTTGTTCATACATTTATTCTGCTGTAATTTTGGCCTACTCTGGTCTCTGTAAATAATTACCTCTATAGCTACCTTCCCCTCTGCTCTTTACAAAGCAAAACGCTTCAGTCTCTAAAACTAAGCCAGGAACATACACATTTTGAGAGTGGGTGTATATTAAATAATCCATCCAGAATTATATCTATTAAGATTAGAACCACAAAGAAATAAGATATCATGGAGTAATAGCTCATATGTATGCTATATTTAAGAAAAAAGATATTCTACATGAGTAGAATTTCAGATAACATGAAATTATTCTTTTAAGTGCTGAAATCTGAGAAAAGAAAATATGACCAGAAAGATTTCTAAAATGCTTTACATCACCCCACTTCTCTTTCAGTAGTAAGGTGATTTGTGTCTTGTCATTTGTGTAACTCAGCATTTTGCAAGGAGGAAGAGTTAGATACTCATTTGAGCACTGTCTACATTGTCTCATTTATTTGATTCATTTTCCCATCCTTCTGGCTGACACAGGTTCAGTAGCTAAGCCAGGTGGTAGAGGCAACAAATCTTCAATAGAATGTAAAGTGTTGGCAAAACCAACAAACTCAAATCTTAAGTGTCATACCTGTACTTTCATTGACCCGATTTGGTTTATTCAATTAAATGAAAAGTCACTTGGCTTGTGCGTTGCTGGTTTCTGTGATCATCTCTTACTTTTAGTTATAGTATATAAAATACCTCTGCTCTTAGAAAGGACCATTGTTCTGTTCTTTCATTTGCTATTTGGCAATTAAGTCAATAAACAGTCTTTCCTCTCACCTGTTTTAAGTGAAACACCTTATTTTCCATATTTTAATCTTTAAATCTGCATACTAGAAGTGCAGTCTCTATTTCTGTGAGTCAATTCTGTAAGTTGTTGTTGTTCAGTCACTAAGTCATGCCTGACTCTTTGCCACCTCCTGGACAACAGGACGCCAGGCTTCCCTGAAATATCGAATTAAACTGATTTGCTGTTCACTAGTGTCCAGAACTGGAGAAGGCAATGGCACCCCACTCCAGTACTCTTGCCTGGAAAATCCCATGAACGGAGGAGCCTGGTAGGCTGCGGTCCATGGGGTCGCTAAGAGTCGGACACGACTGAGCGACTTCACTTTCAATTTTCACTTTCATGCATTGGAGAAGGAAATGGCAACCCACTCCAGTGTTCTTGCCTGGAGAATCCCGGGGATGGAGGAGCCTGGTGGGCTGCCGTGTCTTGGGTAGCACAGAGTTGGACACAACTGAAGCGACTTAGCAGCAGTAGCAGCAGTGTCCAGAATAAGGGGGATAATTCCCATATTTCTTCAACCTTAGTTCAGGTATTACTGTGTCTGTCTGTCGTAAAAGCCACTGGACAAGGCAGAATAGCACCACATGTCTCTCAGAGAATCTCTGCAGAGGAATGTCTAGCCACTCCTGTCCTATACCACCTTCCCAGGATATGTTCAGTGATGCAAGCTTTCTACCAAACTAGCCAGGCCTTTCATGGCCCAGAACTTCTTTAGTAGAATGAGTTGAAGAAGACCCTGGGATCTGCCATCTGAGTGATCAGAGACACAAGTTCAGCTGGAGCCAGTAGTGCTGCCAGTGAGTGTGTTCTTGGTAGAGAAACACAGGTTACTGTTGTAGGAAAGCAGAACCAGCTTTCTGCCATGCAGAGCTGTCTGGCAACGTTTGCTGGCTGTGGTTTAAAAATCATGCTTCAAAGTCTATTGTCCAAGTGAGGATGAAAATTGAAATCAGTCTGTCACTTTAGCAGACACGGCAAGGATTCAGGTTAGGGGAGCATAGAGTCCTGAGTAAGATTATAAATATTGAAAATGGATTTCCTAGTGTGAAATTCTGGCTGTATAAGTCAGTTGATTTATCCTGGCAAAGTGATTTTATCTCTGTTTGCCTCCATTTTCTTTTCTATAAGTGGGCATACTGCTTATAGCTCACAGGATTATTGTGAGACAGACAAATTATTGACATAGAGTGTTTCCGTTCAGTTCAGTCACTCGGTTGTGTCCGGCTCTTTGTGACCCAATGAACCGCAGCACGCCAGGCCTCCCTGTCCATCACCAACACCTGTAGTCTACCCAAACCCATGTCCATTGAGTCGGTGATGCCATCCAGCCATCTCATCCTCTGTCGTCCCCTTCTCCTCCTGTCCTCAGTCTTTCCCAGTATCAGGGTCTTTTTAAAATGAGTCAGCTCTTGGCATCAGGTCAAAGTATTGGATTTTCAGCTTCAGCATCAGTCCTTCCAAAGAACACCCAGGACTGATCTCCTTTAGGATGGATTGGTTGGATGTCCTTGCAGCCCAAGGGACTCTCAAGAGTCTTCTCCAACACCACAGTTCAAAAACATAAATTCTTCTATGCTCAGCTTTCCTTACAGCCCAACTCTCACATCCATACATGACTACTAGAAAAAATAGAGTATTTGCAACAGTATAATTACTAAATATGATAATTATTATTTGTTCAGATGCAGCACTTCTAGTGTTAATTGTTGTTTGCAGAATAACAATTATTTCTGCTCTAAGTGAATCATCAGAGTGAATCATATCACCTTCATGATGCATTTCAGATTATAATTATTTCTTCAAGAGCATGGGTTGTAACAAGATGTACTATTGCTTATTTTGACACCAATATGTGTTTATGCCAAAAAGATACCCCATTCTATATATTAATTCAAGACATTTTGAGTTGATAAGTATAATCTTTTGGCTTTTTGTTTTTTACTGTTTCTATTCTCCTACACTTTAAACATGTATTCATATTTAAATTTAAGACATATTATGAGATTTCTCTTATCAACTATCCCCAGAAATTTTTTTTCAATACTCTGTTATCTGAACATTCTGCATACACTTTATAACATAAAGAATATCATTCAAATGGCAGTCAGAAACTGCAATGCTGATTTTTGAAATAATTCAGTTTTGAACACTGAAAGCTTAATATAACCTCAGTCTAAATGACTTAGATAATGATTAAAAGCAACGGATGTGGTCCAAACTCTCTATTCAATTCCAAGAATAGTTGTCATATTGAAGATGTGGGAAACAATATGATCCTTTTATACTTCTCCATATTTCATTATGGCACAAGTTAATTTTAGGTATTGAATACATTTGCTATGTAGAATTTTTCCTTATCATGGTGAAAAGAGCCAAGTGGACAAAAAAATATGTAAAAAAAAATAACTAGAGTTAGGGATTTCTATTCATCTAAATTGGCCTCTCTGTGCCTTCAAAGAACTTCTGTTATCATACCTTTTTCTCCAGCCTCACACTGTTATATGTATAGCTTAATGGCTCAAATGGTAAAGAATCTTCCTGCGATGCAGGAGACCTGGGTTTGATCCTTAGGTTGGGAAGATTCCCTGGAGAGGGAAATGGCAACCCACTCCAGTATTCTTGTCTGAAGAATTCTGAAGACAGAAGAGCCTGGCCAGCTATAGACCATGGGGTCTCAAAAAGTCACATGTTACTGAGTGACTAACACACACAGACATAATGTAAGTGGTTTCAACATGGCTTTTCTGTTACTCAACAGTGTGAATGAGTTTAAACTAATTTTTAATTATTGAAATGAAGGGATTAAAAAAGTGATCTAAGTTGCTTAAGTTATAAATATTTTTCAGGCCCTGATTTCAAATCTTCTGCCACTGATTTAAAATTTTTAATTTCAGATCTCAGTACTCAACTTCCAAGATTAAAAACTAACTCTACATTTCGCTCTTCTCATGGCTAAAGTACTTTCGTACTTTTTCCATTTCCATAACATGATTGAGTTTACTGAAAAACCTATGAGTAAATTCTTAATTTTAGTGTTCTTAAAATGTAAATGCTATTCAAGGAAGGGTTTTATCATGAGATATTATAGCATTTTAGGACTCCGAAGATGGTGCACATTTCATAATGTCTAATTTTACTTACTCCTTTACTGAATTGAAGTAAGAAACAATTCTTAAGAGATTCATTTATATTGAATCTCATACTATGCACTGTAAAAATCTAAGTTTGGCTTTTTGTCTTTATTAAGTCATTTTCGCAAAGCCCCTGAAATTTAGCTCAAGAAGAGAATAGCATAAATGCATATAACTTTAAAGCCTCACTTCTGAATATTATAGTAATTTATCAGGTAAACACACTTCCGGTAGTGAGATGATAAAATCAACTTCCAGACAAAAGACTCTTATAAGAGTATCCATGTTAATTGATCTTACAGATCTACATAGACTTTTGTTTGTATATTGCATTAATGGATGTGCAGTACATAACAGGAAATGTAGATGAATTAGGATGTGTGTGCCTGAGTTACTGAAAATAGGAACACAAAAAATAGTAAAAAAAAAATACAAACTTATTTATGCTTTATATATTTGTTTTGTAAAAATCTATTAAAAATTGTATTCAAAATCTAAAGATGAAAACAGAATTGTGCCAAGATTTCAGTGAGAATTTGTTGTCCAATAAACTTTATAAGTTAATTTTAGGAACTGTTCTAAACAGTAAAAAGTAAAGACAATATGTTGCAAATCCTTTTTTAATTAAATAAGAAGTTCAATGAAATTGAATTACGAAAAAATGTTATGGTCTATGCAGTTAAAATTACCTTGGAAATATTCAAATGATTTTTTTTTTTTGTTCCTTTCATGTAAAATCAAACAGCTTTTCTTCTACTCTTTTCATGTACTTATCTTAAAATACATACTTTAATATAAAATATATGACATATAATTAGCACAATACTTGATCATGCTGTGTTCAATCATGTCCAATCTTTGCCACTCCATGGACTGTAGCCTACCAGGCTCCTCTGTACATGAGATTTACCAGGCAAGAATATTGGAGTGGGTTGCCATTTCCTACTCCAGGGGGTCTTCTCCACCCAGGTATTAAACTTATGTCTCTTGCATCTCCTGCATTGGTAGAAAAATTATTTACCACTGCACAGCAGATGGTGACTGCAGCCATGAAATTAAAAGACGCTTACTCCTTGGAAGGAAAGTTATGACCAACCTAGATAGCACATTCAAAAGCAGAGACATTACTTTGCCAACAAAGGTCCATCTAGTCATGGCTATGATTTTTCCTGTGGTCATGTATGGATGTGAGAGTAGGACTGTAAAGAATGCTGAGTGCCGAAGAATTGATGCTTTTTAACTGTGGTGTTGGAGAAGACTCTTGAGAGTCCCTTGGACTGCAAGGAGATCCCACCAGTCCATTCTGAAGGAGATCAGCCCTGGGATTTCTTTGGAAGGAATGATGCTAAAGCTGAAACTCCAGTACTTTGGCCACCTCCTGTGAAGAGTTGACTCATTGGAAAAGACTCTGATGCTGGGAGGGATTGGGGGCAGGAGGAGAAGGGGACGACAGAGGATGAGATGGCTGGATGGCATCACTGACTCGATGGATATGAGTCTATGTGAACTCCAGGAGTTGGTGATGGACAGGGAGGCCTGGCGTGCTGCGATTCATGGGGTCGCAAAGAGTCGGACACGACTGTGACTGATCTGATCTGATCTGACACAGCCTGGAAAGCCCAGCACAATACTTGGTGAATTATAAGAACTAAATAATTACTCACTATTTTTGTTTAATTGCTATTATAACTAGGAATAATTCAAATAATCCATATAGTGTGGCTTATACTGTACATGGTATGACAAATTCTCAATAAATATTACCTATGATTATATTTTTTGAGGCCCTTTGTATTTATAACTGTGGCTATTAATTCATAAATAGTTTACATAGACTCTAAAAATTCTGTTATTTTTTGTGAATATCTCCTATTATACTACTTTAGTAGTATGATTTTATACAACTTAAATCAAGAATGATTGAATGTTTTACTGCAATAGACTTCTGTTTCCTCATCTTTAAGGATCAGAGACATTAAGTTCTGATCTTGAGTGGAAGGAAGATTTATGGAGTATGTACAATAAGGACGAGGAGACAAGCTAATCAATCTTCCTATTTTGCTCATAAAAGACAAAGTAAAGCAACACATTTTGGAGACTTTCCTGGCACAACCTGGGGGGTGGAGGTAAAAAATGAATTCTTTGGTCAGTAAATGCAGATGGAAGGTGCTAAAAACCTCCATTGATTAGATGAAAATATACAATATAGAAACTTTTCATGGTTATGTTGGTGTTGGAGAGGAGATGGTTTTGAGAGTCTCTTGAATTGCAAGGAGATCCAACCAGTCCATCCTAAAGGAGATCAGTCCTGAATATTCATTGGAAGAACTGATGCTGAAGCAGAAGCTCCAATACTTTGGCCACCTGATGTGAAGAACTGACTCATTTGAAAAGATCCTGATGCTGGGAAAGATCAGAGGCAGGGGGAAAAGGGGCTGACAGAGGATGAAATAGTTGGATGGCATCACCACCTCTATGTACATGAGTTTGAGCAAGTTCTGGGAGATGGTGAAGGACAGGGAGGTCTGGCATACTGCAGTCCATGGGGTTGCAAAGAGTCAGACATGACTGAGCAACTGGACTGAATTGAGACATAATTTCATTATGAAAGCTTTCTCAAAATTCATTTAGATAATTATGTTAGTTTCCTAGAGCTTCCAAAATAAAATACCATAGACAGATTGGCTTAAACAATAGAAATGTTTACTGTTCTGGAGATTACAAGTCTCCAGAATATCAAGGTGTGAGTAGGTTTTGCTTCTTCTGAAACTTTTTCTCCTTTGTTTACATATGGCCACCATCTTGCTGTGTCTTTTTAAGGCATTTTCCATGTATGTGGGTTCCTGTGTCTCTGAGCACACCCAAATTTCCTCTCCGTAGAGTCACCAACCAGATTGAATTAGGACCTCCTTTTGGGTCCTCATTTTAGCTTAATTACTTCTTTAAAGACCATATCTCTCAGTACAGTCACATTCAGGAGTATTGGGTTTCAAGAGTATTGGGTTTCAAGAGTATTGGGTTTCAACATATGAATTTGGTTGAAAGGGGTACAATTCAATCTATAACAGTAATATAAAATGATTCAGAACATCAAAGTATTTTTTATTTCAACATTTAAGATAAATAGTGAAAAATATCAAATACAAATGAGATAATCATCTAAATAAGATCTAAAGCATTCATATTTCAGTCCACTTAAATCAAATAAAACTAGTACAAATTCAATTTGTTGACCTTAAAAAGAGAGCTTCCCAGGTGGCACTAGAGGTGAAAAACCTGCCTGCCAGTGCAAGAGACATAAGAGATGCAAATTCTATCCCTGGGTCAGGAAGATCCCTGAAGAAGGACATGGCAACCCACTCCAGTATTCTTGCCTGAAGAATTCAGTGGACAGAGGAGCCTAGCAGACTACAGTTAACGGGGTCACAAAGAGTTAAACACAACTGAGTGACTAATCTCACTCAAATTATATTTTAACTATCATATTCTATATGCTTTTAGCAAGATCTAGATTATATGTCCCAGTTGAATCTTCCATGATGCCTTAATCTGGTTTCTCTTTCTCCCATAAGTTGTTTTATGTTTGTCATCTATGTTCTATGGTCAGTTTGCATAGTACTGGGGAGCAAAAACATATGTCTCTTATCAAAATTTTCTCCTTTTATTTTTCCAATTACTTTTCATATGTTATTCAATATACAAGATGCTTTTAAATGAAAGAAAGTATTGGCACAGGTCACAACAGCAATATCTCATTAATTAAAAATATGAGATCTTTCCTCAAACTGTAAACCTGGTATTGAATCCAAAAGTAAATGCCACTTATTAAAGAAAAATATGATGAAAAAATGTTTGTTCCTCGTACAATGAGTGTTCTATTCACACAACAGGGAGGAAATGAAGTAAAAAGGAAATTAGAATATTTATCCAATTCATGTTATCAGACATGAAATATACTTGAAGCCAATTTATAGCATTTCTTTAAATTATAGTAAACAGAAAGGAAAGATATGGATTCAATGGAAAGAGGACTGCTCATTCTACTCTACCACAGTCACAACCAGAAAATGTCAGCCTGTAAATGAGTAAAGGAGATATAGGAAAAGACAAATAAGAAGACATTCAAACAATCAGCAGAATTCCAAATTTCTAGGCCTTCCCACAGATGGCCTTAATTTAAAAGATACCTTTATGTAAATGATGAGTCAGATGACATAGAGTAAAAAAGCTACTTTAAAATATATGAATATGTATGCAATTATCTGTATTGAAATAAGTAGAACCAATCAGGATTTTATCATTTTGAAGTATCCTTCCAGGAAATGCTTGTGTCCTGCTGATGGTGATTTGTTTGTTTTGTTTTTAATGAAAATTAAGATTGGTCCCAAACTTGTGCTAGACATTTATGTGGTACAAGCTTCAGTGTTCTAAAGTTATTTCTATTGAATATATTTGATACATTTTCACTTTTAGCTTAATATAAAATATAAATTATTCATGCCCTACAGAGATGTGTAATTGACCTCATAAGATTCTGTAAGCAGAGTGTCATTTCAAATAAAGGGTGGAAACTTTGGACTTTCACATGTCATCAGCTAACTGCCTGCCTTGCTCCAATCTAAAACTAATGTATTGAATTCCAATGTGTTCTTTGTAGCTGGTTTTATGTTAGCTTAAACGTGAAGTAAATTGATCTAATATGGATAATATGAATATGTGTGTGTATATATTATATATATATACATATATATATATATATATATATATATAAAACTACAGTTAAAAACCACACATTAATTTGAGATAGATACTTCATGTTTAGGGAAAAGCCTTACTCAGGGTGAAAACAATCAAGTTAAATAGGTTTAATAATACAAGAATGAAACTATTTTAAAATGGGAATAAGTAGCCTAAGAAAATGGGGAAAGGATAGATAGAGGTCACAATGTCAAAAATGTAGTTGTGTTAGGTATTTTTAAAAATGGAAGAAATCAAATTAAGAAACCAGTTGTGTTTGTGTCTTATGTTGTCCTAAAACACTTTTATTTTTAACCAAGTAATAACAGTAATATCAATTAAGATAAAACCTAAAATCATAGAATTATGGATCGCTTGTTCTCTGCCAAGATGTATCTAAGTGCATTTTTAACCACCCCACTTTTGAACTGTGGTGTTGGCTCAGACTCTTGAGAGTACCTTGGACTGCAAAGAGATTTAACCAGTCCATCCTAAAGGAAATCAGTCCTGAATAGGACTGATGCTGCAGCTGAAACTCCAATACTTTGGCCACATGATGCAAAGAAGTGACTCATTGGAAAAGATCCTGATGCTGGGAAAGATTGAAGCCGGGAGGAGAAGGGGACGACAGAGAATGAGATGGTTGGGTGGCATCACTGACCTGATGGACATGAGTTTGAGTGGGCTCTGGGGGTTGGTGATGGACAGGGAGGCCTGGAGTGTTGCAGTCCATGGAGTTGCAAAGAGTCAGACACTAACTGAGTGACTGAACCGAACTGAATTCTCTCTAAGCTTGCGTGGGAGATACTATTACTACTTCCATTTCATGGATGAGAATACAGAAACAATGGCAGGTTAACAAACTTGCTCAAGATCACAGAGCATCTAAGTGGGAGAGCAGGATAAAGTTCAGCCGAGATGTTCCAGTGACGATGCTCTCAACCACTATACTAGTCAGTCTTTCTAGTATACATGTGTGCACCCACTCATGCGCTCATAAAACAGTTATAAAAAGATCACACCTAATGCAATGTAAAGTGTGATATATAAGACATACTCAATAAGAAACACATCAGATATTACATGAGATGCTCAATAAGTAAAAGCTACCATTTTCCTGAAAAATAAAGTTACTTTTTAAAGACTAGATAATCCCCCTTACCAAATAATTCTGTCATATATGCTCTGCAGATATTATAAGTTAAATAATTATAAAATAAATGCAGCATACAATGTACAGCTTGAATAATTAAAATTGGTTATTACCTCTGCCTTAACGTCCTATGACAAGCAACAGTTTGTTTTTGTTTTTTTTTCCCTAATGTTAAATCAGAAGTATATGTCCAGTTTTATCCTCTTTAATTTAGGCACAATAGGTCTTTTTATTTACAGTACAATTGGGACTAAATTTAATGTTTTCCAACTGTACAGGCAATGTTTCTATTTTCATTGGAATTTGATATCCTTTTTCTTTTGATTTACTAAGAGAATTAAAATTGATTTTTTTTTCTATATCATGCAGTTCTAACAAAGAATATTGCAAAACTATTCTTCGAAATGCTTATCCTGTAAAATTTAATTTTTGCAGGGGTATATTTAAGTTCATATAAATAGAAGGGGAAACAGTGGAAACAGTGTCAGACTTTATTTTGGGGGGCTCCAATATCACTGCAGATGGTGGCTGCAGCAATAAAAGATGCTTACTCCTTGGAAGAAAAGTTATGACCAACCTAGATAGCATATTGAAAAGCAGAGGCATTGCTTTGCCAACAAAGGTTCGTCTAGTCAAGGCTATGGTTTTTCCTGTGGTCATGTATGGATGTGAGATTTGGCTGTGAAGAATGCTGAGCACTGAAGAATTGATGCTTTTGAACTTGATGCTA
>NW_011495086.1:4972786-4991769 GCF_000754665.1 Bison bison bison | reverse complement strand
CTGTGGTGTTGGAGAAGACTCTTGAGAGTCCCTTGGACTGCAAGGAGATCCAACCAGTCCATTCTGAAGGAGATCAGCCCTGAGATTTCTTTGGAAGGAATGATGCTAAAGCTGAAACTCTAGTACTTTGGCCACCTCATGAGAAGAGTTGACTCATTGGAAAAGACCCTGATCCTGGGAGGGATTGGGGGCAGGAGGAGAAGGGGACGACAGAGGATGAGATGGCTGGATGGCATCACTGACTCGATGGACATGAGTCTATGTGAACTCCGGGAGTTGGTGATGGACAGGGAGGCCTGGCGTGCTGCGATTCATGGGGTCACAAAGAGATGGACACGACTGAGCAACTGAACTGAACATCTATATACACATATATGTATACAAATGTGTGTGTATGTGAGATAGAGAAAGGGAAATAGAGAGAAAGTGAGATAGGAGGGGGAGGTTGCTTTGAAACATCCATTCAAAGCAAAAATTGGGCTCATTCTGAATAACCATTGTTGGGTTTAGGGCAATGTTTATGCTTCTAACAGACTTTCCCTCATTTTCCTCTCATCCCTCTTATATACTCCCAACCTAGAACATTTATGTTTATCACACCTAAGGAGTGACTGTGGATGGATTATTCCACCTCCTTAGATGGTTCCAGAAAGTGTTAAATTGATTTTACATAAGCATAAAGTTTATGTGTAATGCTAAGGAAGCTTACAAGTGTAAAACACAATATAAATACAACTTAAAAATAAAGAATTTTGTTTTTTCAATCCACTCGCTCCAGCTCTATTTTCTGTGTTTTGGTTTCTGTTTTCTTCCTTTTTTCTGCCTCCATATTTTGGTGTTTTCATAGAGGTGGACTTGGAAATGCCCAGAAAATAAAAAGGCCTCTCTTCTTGCAGCCTTCTTTTAAAAAGAGCAAGGGAACCTTATACAAAAATCCCCATCTGTCTTTTGGACATTCTTTGGTTAGAGCTGTCAATGGGGGCCTTTTAGACTGACTGAATTGGAATTTCCCCTGGAGCTTGATACAAGGACATTCTACCCTGAATCCTTTGATGGGCCTTCCAGAACCATGTACTTTGGGAATATAGCTGAGGTCCCTCAGGGGAAAAAAATGAGGATGTCTATTGGCAAGCAGCATAAAGTATATGAAGAGATGTTATTCAGTGGTATTAAGGGATTTGAAATAAGGCTGTCTATATTGGTCTGGAGCAAAGCAGTCCCATTTCATAATCATGTAACCCAGACAACCAGTGCATGAATCAATTTCACCTGGTCATGTTGAATGCCAGGCCATGTCAGGGCCAATTGCCCAACACTTGGTATAAACTTTGGAGTCTGAGAAATTAAAAGAGATTATTTATAACCAGGCAATCAATAGAATAGAATTGTTCAACTAGTTTCTCCCAGAATAATGGATTTTCCTCCTTTATTGCTTTTTCAACCTCTCCTTCCTTTCTCTATGAACCCAAATACAATAATCAGGCCTTAGTAGTAATAAGACATCACAAAGCAGAGAAGCTTTAGATTTACTGGAGGAAGTGGTGGGAAGAGAGTTAAATTGACTAAAATTTCCTAACTATAAGCATCTCATTTTCAGTTGAGAAATTGCAGAAATGTACGTAATTGCTGAGGTTTTTTTTCTTTTTTTTTCCAAAATTGTGTAGCTGCGAAACGAAAATACATAACAATGATAGATGTGGTTTACTCTGCCTGTATCCGAAGCAGTCTGAAAAATGATTCACAGAAACCCAAATTATGTTTGACAAAAGAAAAAATGTAGTGGTTCTTTCAGATAATGAAATCCTTTCTTCCCCCAGAGTGAATGGAAATGCAGTGGGTTGAAACAATTCAGTATGTAAAAGAAGATTTTACTTTTATCTAACTTGAATATAAGTGCTTTTCTATTAGAACTATCCATTGATCACTAGAATACATAAAATATATTCTATGCACAGATTAAATTGTACCCCATAACTCAAATATTCACTTCGTTTTTAAAATAAAATGGATATATATCTTAAAAGTCCAGAGACCAATTGAATCTCTGGGACTTTTATATATTTCCCCACTCCAAAGAAGGATGCATGGAGTAGTGATGTGCAGGAAAAGATAATAGGTTTGTGCATATTGAAGTGAGTTTAATTTTATAGCAAAAATGTTTCCAAAATCCTGACATCTTTAATTGAATGTACTAAATCTTCCCAGAAAAATACCCTCTTCCATACAAAAACACTAGGCCATTCAAATCATCACTAGCTGTATTGTCATATATAACTACTCTTGAAACATTGTGTTTGTTACTTTAACCTGTCTATCCCCACTATTAGAGATGAGATCCTTCAATCAGGTGTTCTAAGACAACCTGGAGAGGTTGGATGGGGTGGGAGATGGGCGGGAGGTTCAATATGGGGGGACATACGAATGTCTATGTTTGACATGTTGATATCTGGCAAAAATCAACACAATATTGTAAAGCAATCATCCTTCAATTAAAAGTATTTTTTTAATGGACAAAAAATAAGATAAGCTCCTCGATAATACTGTCTATCATTTATCATTGTTTCCACAGCACTCATTGGACATATGCTATGTATGTAAAATAAATGCTTGTATATGGCATGAAAGATAGAAGAAAGAAAAAAAGGGACAAATTCAATTAAGAATGACTCATTTTTCATAACTAACACCATGAGGCTTGTTAAATGTAAAATTATCTTAGAAGGAAACAATCCAACTCAAATATATTTCTCCAGTGGTTTTTAAAGGCTAAAATGAATTTTAATTTATGTGAAAAGTAAATTTGGACCATATTTGAGAAATATAAATCCCTTGCAAATATTCAAGCCCAACTACCAAGAATATTTTGCAGATAAATATCAGCTTACAGCTACACTCATTTTTAAAAGATGTATATGGACCAAACTGAATTTTATAGCTAACAATATTTGCAGCTGAAATCAGTAAGTGACTTGATTTTTAGATAGTGACAATTCTTGCTTTGAAATTTTCAAGAATCCTCTGATTGCCTACAGACTCCAGAGTTTGGCAGTTTTGCTGGGCTACACATTCCTCTACAACGTGATGTGCCGTGCTTGGGGCTTTGTCCATGCAAGGCCCTGCCTGCTGTCCACAGGCAGTTCTGTGGAATCTTAGAAATCTCAAAGTTTGGATTAAAAGCCAGAGCATGACCATGCCACTCCTCAGTGGCATGGGTCTCTCAACTGGGTCTCATCCACTGGGTACTGCGGGCAGAGGTGCTTAATGACTTTGCAAGGGGCTGCAACATATTTAAGCCCTGGAAGAACAAAATGAAACTGCAAAGTTGAGATTAATGTTTAAAAGGTAATAAAGCATAGATAGCATTATGTCGTTTAGGTAGCACATACATTATATTTAACATGAGATGCAATAATACAGTAACACGTTTAACATTTCACTGATTTGATCTCCAAACTTAACCCAATCCAGTGAATAAAGGCGTGTTTGTGTGGCCCTGTTTTTAAGTTCTTTGAGCTTTAGTTGCATTAATTTTGCTTGTGTGCATTTTATTTTGCTTTATGAATGTTTATATGGTTCTATGCATATTTATTTCTTACCTTCTATACCAAAAATTCTTTGAGAATAGGAAATAATTCTTTTGAGTGAAGGTTGTTGTCCAAAATAAGGGTGACATCAATTGAGGTAATTTCCATTTTAGTGCATTTTCTTTCAACTTGTATTATACATATTTTCTCATATTACTCTTTTCCAATTGACTGAGTTCCTGGAAAAGAGAAACCATGTCTTCTTATCAGCAACTAGTATCCTTTAAAATAAATAGATTTCAATGAATTTATTGTTGTCAAAATGATATAGACAGAATATTTTTATGTTCTTGAATAGAATACTCTATTCTATTTCTAAATAAGAAAACCAGAAATGAGAGAAAAGAACTTTGCTCTTTAAAGAGAAAGTTGAATTTTAATTACAACAAAGCAAGTATTAGTAGTTATGTATTTCCGAAGTTGAGGAAATTATAACTAGATTGTTAAAATATAACAAAATTGCATCTTAACTAATTATTTCAGATTTTCCAGAGGTCCTAATTTCTGCACTAATTAGCAAAAAAAGTATTTATGTTAGAATCAGTCATATTTTTATTGAAAAAGAAATCAATGTTTCGCCTACTTCTAATTTTCCTTTCCTCACATATTTCTCTAAAGTATTTTAAACTTCTGCTGATTGATGCCATACAGAATGGATTCCCTATTCAAATTTTGTGTGGCGCATTTTGTCAGAGGTCTATTCTCACATCTCTGCTATCTCTGGCCAGAACTCTTTTGTCAGATTTAATTTGTTGTCCTTGAAGTTGTTGGATAGTTTTTCAGGTAGCTAAGAAAACTTGAGACTAACAGAAGCTATTCAGAGAAAAGTTATTGTGGAAAGATTGTTTTCAGTTCCCAAAGTGAGGGTCATTTACAGCAACCTGACCTTGACAAATGTCCACAAGTCAAAGAATGTCTCACCATAAACGATTTGGGGAGACAGGCCTATAACACATTGCAGATACAGATTAGATTCCCGGCAGGGCCCATGTCAGCACACACTTCTTGCCTCCAACAAGCAATCTTAGAAACATTGAAGTTGAGGAAGAAGAAATTTCATTGTGATATCCATAAAGCAAAATCTTATATTGCAACCAAATAAGTGAAACATGACCTCATAGTCAAATTGCTATCAAATTTCAGTTAAAATCTACTGTCATATACCATAGATGCATTTACTTGTAGCCATGAAATCATGAGTGATTAGTGTCTTTGTATAAATGAATTTCTGGGGGAAAAGAAAAAAAAACACTCCTTTGGGAACTAGGCATGAAATAGGATTGGGTCTAGTCTTTTGCAATTAATTAAGACCTCAAATGAATATTCTGACTTCACTGAACTGACTGGATATAGAATAAGAGTGTGTGTGTCTCCATCGAAATGTGTGTTTCCATTAAGATCCACCTTTTAGACACATACAACCTGGTCAGGCCCTTGCTGTCTGAATTTAATTTAAATCACATATTTTCTCAGGGTCTTTAACATTTCAGGGGACCTCTTTTCAAAATAAAGTTTTTAACTCAAGAAACAAAATAGTTTTTTAATGTAGATTTATGTGAACTAAATTTATCAATATTTGGAACATGTGGCATAGTAATATATGCATGTCAATATGAATATATATTTTTACAAACAAATACTACTGGTGAGTCTAATGATTACTATAACTAAATATAAACAGTATTTTGAGATATTTGCAACAACTGTAGGTCAAATCAAAATAACTGAAATTGTTTTAGGGATGAAGTGACAGATACTGACATTATTGCTGTGTTTTGTATCCTTAATATTTAATTGAAAATAACTCTAAATTTCAGTTGGAAGTTGATGAGAACAAAGATATGTTTTTCACTAAAATTTGTGAACTGCCTATTATGATCTGTGGACCCATGAAGAGGGAGACAAATCCCTTTCATTTCTTTCTTTTTTTTTCTTGGCCATGGCACTTGGCATGTGGGATTCTAGTTCTTCCATGGGGGACTGAACCCATGCCTTTTGCATTGGAAGCATAGAGTTTTAACCATTGGACCAGTAGGGAAGTCCCAAAGTCCTTCCATTTATATTCTTATCTAAGACCAACTCTCTTCCTTGACACAGCCAGATTCGTTACTGAAGATGTGAGCTGTGATTGTGTCTATAATAAGCTCATTTCAGTTCAGTTTAGTCACTCAGTTGTGTCTGACTCTTTGCAATTCCATCACCAACTCCTGGAGCTTACTCAAACTTATGTCCATTCAGTCAGTGATGTCATCCAACCATCTCATCCTCTGTCATCCCCTTCTCCTCCTGCCTTCAATCTTTCCCAGCATCAGGATCTTTTCCAGTGAGTCAGGTTTTGCATCAGGTGGCCAAAGTATTGGAGTTTCAGCTTCAGTATCAGTACTTCCAATGGATTGTTAGGACTGATTTCCTTTAGGATGGGCTGGTTGGATCTTCTTGCAGCCAGGGGACTCTCAGGAGTCTTTTCCAACACCAAGGATCAGAAGCATCAATTCTTTAAAGCTCAGCTTTCTTTATAGTCCAACTCTCACATCCATACATGACCACTAGAAAAACCATAGTTTGACTAGATGGACCTTTGTTGGCAAAGTGATATCTTTGCTTTTTAATAAACTGTCTAGGTTGGTAATTTCTTCCAAGGAGCAAGCATGTTTTAATTGCGTGGCTGCAGTCACCATCTGCAGTGATTTTGTAGCCCAAGAAAATAAGTTATCTCACTGTTTCCATTGTCTCCCCCTTTATTTGACATTAAGTGATGGAGTCAGATGCCATGATCTTCATTTTTTGAATGTTGAGTTTTAAGCTAACTCTTTCAGTCTCCTTTCATCAAGAGGCTCTTTAGCTACTCTTCACTTTCTGCCATAAGTGTGGTATCATTGCATATCGAGGTTATTGATATTCCTCCTGGCAGCCTTGATTCCAGCTTGTGCTTCATCCAGTCTGGCATTTCGCATGATGTACTCTGCACATAAGTAAATAAGCAGGGTGACAGTATACAACCTTGATGTACTCCTTTCCCAATTTGAAACCAGTCCATTTTTCCATGTCTCGTTGTAACTGTAACTTCTTGACCTGCACACAGATTTCTCAGGAGGCAGATAAGGTGGTCTGGTATTCCTTGCTCTTTAAGAATTTTTCACAGAAGTGTAATTTGTTATCAAGCTATCTAATGGTTCAAAAATGAACATGAAAAGGCAAATGAAAATTTCTGATCTAATTACCATGATCATTCCCAATCTTATCTCCTCATGATGGTCTCTGACAAATACCCTCACCTTACTTATAAATTTTAAGCCAAATTAAATTTCTGATTTTTCAACATGTACTGAACATTTTTATACCTGTATACCTGATTTCTCTGTTTATTAGTATAACTTTGCTGTCATTAAATCTATTAAATTTTAATACAAATGCATGTTAATTTTTTATTTACTGAAGATGATGTAGAATTAATAAAAATGGTATGGAGTTAGCTTATAAGCAAACTGAAGAAATAAATTAACTTAAATGTTTAAAAATGTTCAACTTCCTGAATGATTAAAACAAATAAAGAGGTTCCATTTCATTATTAGTCAAGTAGAAATCCATATTTGCATGTGTGTGTATGCATATATTTACCTAATTCTATATTGACAAGCATATAGATTAACAGTTACATTCAGTACACAGAACTCAATCAGAATGTAGGCAAAATAAAAATATTCATTTTGTTTTAATAATACCACTATCAATCATCAGCTGCAAAGAAGTAATAGATATCCAGTAAGCACAGATGTAAAGATGTTCAAAGCGATGTAGTTTCTTAAAAGAAATGACAGGGACAAAAACTCTTTCTAATAGCAGAGAAATAAGTTTTACAAAACTAGCTAAGGACATTAAAATGAAAAATGTCTTACATAGTGGAGAAGAACACATTATATAGATATGCTGCCTGGCCTTGAATCCTCGGTTTATTATCTCATAATCATGAGACTTGAGCCAGTTACTTAAATTCACTAACTCAAAGCTTTCTCTAGAGTATAGAGTTAATAATAATACTTAACTTGAAAGTTGTTATGACAATAAAATAAAGTTACTTTAAGCACAGAGTAAGAGCTATGGATGTTTTAACTATTGCAATGATTATGATTTTTATTATTATTACTGCTACATAAATACTATAAAGTTTTAATATAAGAATGTAATAAGATAAAAATAAAAATATTGTATCATTGCATCTGTGATTAAAAACAAAACAAAACAAAAAAAGAGTCGTAGACTTCCAAAGTGGAATGAAATTATAAAATATCAGGATGTTACTAGGGTTATGATATTTTATTTGACTCTTACCATACATAATACTGCCTGACTTTTATTAATAATAAACTCCTGAACTTAAATTCTTTATAATTATTTTTTATATGAATGACTTCTCTTGAATTTTCCAGAATGGCAGTATTTCTTTTACAAAGAAATCCTTTTTCTTTCATTTCTTCTACGTTTTTTTATTTCTTTCCTTAATTTTTTCTTGTGTTGCTTTACACAAAATCTTTAATGTAGCTTGAAAATAGTTGCCTACAGATTCTGTGAATAATTTTAGTAGAAAATATCTTGAAACGCAGCACTCCACATTTTTCTTTTCCAAAGCCTTAATTTCTGAATCCAGTTATGACATAAACTTATTTTTATTTATCTCTGTTTTTGTATTTGAAAGAATATCTACAGAAACAGAATGGGGCTGTATCACCATTGATATAAAACCATGCAATACTGTTATATAAATTTTTTTTAATGTCCATATTATATAGCATGAGAAAAACATTTGTAGAGTTCTTACAGTATTTTTCAAATGGTTTTGGAAAGCTATTGATATGACAGTTTCTTACTGTAAATAGGGCCTTAAGTCATTTTACATAGTTGTATATGTAAAATACTGAGAGACCGGGTTGTTGTTTGAGGGTAAGCCACCTGCCGTGAAGGCTATTTATTTAATGGCTGCGTATGTTAGTGTTAGTTCCTTGGAAGAAAGCCATCACTTTCCGCTTCCTCCCTCGTAGAACGCTTCTTTCAACACCTGCATGCGACACATGCAAATTTAACAACAACTAAGTAAGTTGAAAACAAGTATCAGCCAACTGGTTATGGTTATTTTAGGGGGAAGATGTTTCTTTAGTGTTTGGTTTACGCTTACATCACTTAGAATATTGACTATATTAATTTGAAAATTGGTAAAAGTAACTTGCTTCAGACTATGACCTTTTATGCCAAGGTGAGCCCAGTGTGAATTTTTACAGTTGAGTTATAAATATCTGAAGAATAGTTTTAATCATGAAAGTGCTGGCTACCTCAACTGTAGCAGTATGCTTGATCTGGCTGTAATTTTGTTAAAGAACAGATATAGGTAAAGTAGGTATTAACAATAAACATAGTAAGCAAAAATAAGAGAGGGTGAAGGCGGAGAAGCTGGAAAAAGAGAAATAATCACAGGACATAAATTACTGGGAAAAATGGGATAATTCAGAGGTTAAATAATCAATTGGTTAGATATTTATTGTCAAACAAGATGATACATACAAACTATACTCTTCAAATTTTGAAGAATTATATTCAGTATTTTGTATGGTCCTACTGAAATATAATCATTTCATAGTTTGTGATGAAAATATTCTGCAGCATGTTACATATTATATTGTTTCAAATTTGCATGGAGATGTGTTAAATTTTAATATTTGTATAGTGAAGTATTTTTTAATGACCCTTGCTTTGAACATATATACTTTTACTTAAGTAAAATACATATACACTATTTTCTTTTGTCATATAAATTTGTCTGTGCACTTATGGTGATTTGCCCAGCCAAAATATACTCTCAGTTTTTTTTTTTTTAATTAATTAATTCATTCATTTTACTTTACAATATTGTATTGGTTTTGCCATACATTGACTTGAATCTGCCATGAGTGTACATGTGTTCCGGATCCTGAATCCCCCTCCCACCTCCCTCCCCATCCCATCCCTCTTGGTCATCCCAGTGCACCAGCCCCGAGCACCCTGTATCATGCATCAAACCTGGACTGGCGATTCGTTTCATGTATGATATTTTACATGTTTCAATGCCATTCTCCCATATCACCCTGCCCTCGCCCTCTCCCACAGAGTCCAAAAGACTGTTCAATACATCTGTGTCTCTTTTGCTGTCTCGCATACAGGGCGAATTCTTTATAAATTCCACATATATGTGTTAGTATACTGTATTGGTGTTTTTCTTTCTGGCTTACTTCACTCTGTCTAATAGGCCCCAGTTTCATCCACCTCATTAGAACTGATTCAAACGTATTCTTTTTAATGGCTGAGTAATATTCCCTTGTGTATATGCACCACAGCTTTCTTATCCATTCATCTGCTGATGGACATCTAGGTTGCTTCCATGCCCTGGCTATTATAAACAGTGCTGCGATGAACATTGGGGTGCATGTGTCTCTTTCAATTCTGATTTCCTCGGTGTGTATGCCCAGCAGTGGGATTGCTGGGTCATAAGGCAGTTCTATTTCCAGTTTTTTAAGGAATCTTCACACTATTCTCCATAGTAGCTGTACTAGTTTGCATTCCCACCAACAGTGTAAGAGGGTTCCCTTTTCTCCACACCCTCTTCAGCATTTATTGCTTGTAGACTTTTGGATTGCAGCCATTCTGACTAGCATGAAATGGTACCTCATTGTGGTTTTGATTTGCATTTCTCTGATAATGAGTGATATTGAGCATCTTTTCATGTGTTTGTTAGCCATCTGTATGTCTTCTTTGGAGAAATGTCCATTTAGGTCTTTGGCCCACTTTTTGATTGGGTCTTTTATTTTTCTGGAATTGAGCTGCAGGAGTTGCTTGTATATTTTTGAGATTCTTTGTCAGTTGCTTGATTTGCTATTATTTTCTCCCATTCTGAAGGATGTCTTTTCACCTTGCTTAGAGTTTCCTTTGTTATGCTACTCTCAGTTTTGTTATGCTATTATTACAAGAACAGAGGTAAGCTAGCTATCTACTTTAGAATTAAATGCTATGGGTCAGAATTATTATTTGTTTTGGAACCTTTTCCCACTTTATAAAGTTTGAGTTTTACTGTATGTTATTTATTTTGTCACAACCCTAAAGCTTAAATGGGGCTTCCCAGGTGGCTCTCATGGTAAACAACACTCCTGCCAGTGCAGAAGACATAATAGATGTAGGTTCCATCCCTGGGTCAGGAAGATCCCCTGGAGAAGGGCAGGGCAACCCACTCCAGTATTCTTGCTTGGAGAATCCCATGGACAGAGGAGCCTGGGGGGCTATAGTTCATAGGGTCACAAAGAGTCGGACATAACTGAAGCGACTTATCACACAGGCAAGACTTAAGTATTTTAAATTTGTCAACTCAGTATGTCTTTCATAATGTACATTTGTAATCCTATTTTCTAATAATTAAGATAATAATTCATATTATTATTCATAGTATAATTTATTCTTTTGATATTTTTCCTTTTTCCCCAACTAATTCCTTAACTCTCTAGCATTTGCACACTTCTAGCAAAAATTACTTTTTAATCTTTAGTTGTTTAATCATTAATTCTTGTAATCCCTTATTTTTTTCCAGATTTAATACCATAAGTAATTGCTACAGATGGCTAAGTGGATCTGAATAAATTCTAAACAAATGTGTATACTTTAGTTTTTATATGACTATTAACACTAATTTTACACCCAAGGGATACATTTTTCATTGAAAAGTTTAAGTTGAAAAGTTTTTTTTTTTAATTAGTCACAACTATTTTTTACTGAATACTTACTATGTTCTAGGCAGAATCCTTCCTGTTTGATAAACATTATCTTATTTAAATCTCATGGTAACCTTGGATTTGGATGTGAGATGCTTAAGAGCAGAGTATTTTCATCATATACCAAAGACTTACAGCTATAGATTAATATCGCCCGTATTTAATTTATATATATTGATTATTCATTTTTACGCTGTAAGTTTTCTTTTAATCCATAAAAAAGTATAGATGGTTTATTAAAAGTTCAACTCTCAATTGTTCAGGAAACTAAAGATATTTACTTGGGCCGATGGAGCATCTTTTGTTTTCAAATATATTATATTTAACCACAGGTGTCTAATATACAAACATCTGGAAATAATTATAAGGGTATGATTATAATTTTTACCTATAATGTGTTTACTTCAGGAGCACCTTCATTTCTTAACAAAAACACAGAAATAATGTACTGTTTAACTGTTTCCATTATACAGCACTGTTATTAACTATAGTCACCATACTGTACATTATGTCTCCATGACTTATTTAGTTTATAACTTAAGTTTATAACTTTTGACCATCTTCACCCAAATTCCTTCTTCTGCAACCATCAGTCTGTTTTCTGTTTCTATGAATTTGATTTTCTTTTTGTTTAAATTGCATGTATAAATGAGTTAGTGCTATATTTGTCTTTCCAATGGATTAATTTTACTGAATATGACTAACACCAAGTTCTGCAGCCTAGGATAAAAATTCAGAATCCATATTTTAAAATAAATCTTCAGAAATTTTATTCCAGGAAGACACATGATAGCAACAACAAGAAAACAAAAATGATTTAAAAAATTAATAAATCGTTAAAAGGTAAAAACAATCTTATTTGAAGGATTAACTCAGTGAGATGTTTGATCTTTTATTTCTTTTGTGATGTTAAAATGTCTTCCTTGAAAAGTAGCAACTGATACCTTACTGGTTTTCATTTAATCTCCAGAAACTGAAAATTAATTCTGTGCCTGTGAGAGCTACATTGTAAGTAGTTCCAACAAAACTACTAAGAAGAATGAATAGCCTGATTTTTGTTTTCTTGTTGTTGCTATCATGTGTCTTCCTGGAATAAAATTTCTGAAGATTTATTTTAAAATATGGATTCTGAATTTTTATCCTAGGCTGCAGAACTTGGTGTTAGTCATATTCAGTAAAATTAATCCATTGGAAAGACAAATATAGCACTAACTCATTTATACATGCAATTTAAACAAAAAGAAAATCAAATTCATAGAAACAGAAAACAGGCTGATGGTTGCAGAAGAAGGAATTTGGATGAAGATGGTCAAAAGTTATAAACTTAAGTTATAAACTAAATAAGTCATGGAGACATAATGTACAGTATGGTGACTATAGTTAATAGCAGTGTTGTATAATGGAAAGTTGCTAAGAAAGTAGATCCTAAAAGATGTCATCACAAAAAAAAAATTGTAACTATATGTCATTATTAATGTTAAATAGACATACTGTGAAGGTCATTTTAAAACTACAAACATAGAGAACAGACTTACGAACACAAAAGAGGGGTTTGGAGAGGAAGAAAAGGATGTGATGTATGGAGAGAGTAACATGGAAACTTACATTACCGTTTGTAAAATAGACAGCCAGTGGGAATTTGCTGTATGACTCAGGGAACTCAAACCAGGGCTCTGTTACAACCTTGAGGGGTGGGATGGGGTGGGAGGTGGGGGGAAGGTTCAAGAGGGAGGGGACATGTATACCTATGGATGATTCATGTTGATGTTTGGTGGAAACCAACACAATTCTGTAAAGCAATTATCCTTCAATTAAAAAATAAATTGATTCAAACATATATAATTATATTGTATGCTGTGCATTTGCCACTAATATACTATTATGCATAAATTATATCTCAATGAAATGAAAAAAAAGAATGCATATTATCCAAGAGAGATGGGTGGAGCCACATTACACAAAATAATGTTTAAAATAAATAAGAGAGTATTGGATAATTTTATTTTATTAGATGGTATAAACTACTATCTTTATATATTTTATATCACACAGAAACATACAGATTTAGAAGACAAGGTGGATGTCCTTTGCTCAAAATTCTCTTGTAGTTCAAACTTAGGGAAAATTTATACTAAACAATAAAATTTAAAAATCTATGACATAAGGTATAATCTATTTTTATTTTCTTATACGAGCAAAGGTGGTATTTAATAGTGTCATTGTGGAATTTAAAAAGACACACATACTAACTTTGGGGAGAAATATTCCTAACCATGTCTATTTAATGGTGTTACTGCCTTGTTTCTTCCATATATTAAAGAACAGTCCTGCTCACCTTTAGGGTCTTCTACTAATCTTTATGTATGTTTTATTATTAATTTGCCAGAATTTTGATTTAAGGATCCTCAATTTGGTCAACTTCAAAGATTACTTCAGCAGAGACTGAATTAATCATACTTGAATAGTTTGTTCTCCAAGGCAAATATCTTAAAAAATACATCAGTGCTGGTAAAAAAAAAAAAAAGTCCTTTACATATCCTAAATTACCTGCAGATCAAGGGAAAGAAAAAACATCAACAAAGCAAGTATTGTAGATATATTTGTAAAAAGACACTGATTGTTTCATTATTCTTAACTTTGTTCTAACTCACTTTAGTCGTGTCTAACTCTTTGTGACCCTATGGACTGCAGCCCTCCAGGCTCCTCTTTCCATGGGATTCTTCAGGCAAGAATACTGGCGTGAATTGCCATTTCCTTCTCCAGAGGATCTTCCCAACCCAGGGATAGAACCCACATCTCTTATGTCTCCTGCATTGGCAGGCGGGTTCTTTACCACTAACACCATCTGGGAAATATTCTTAACTTCAGCCCATTAAAACATAGTGTTGATACAGCTTATTTGGGTTCAATCGATTAAAACCTAAAATTCATAACATTGGTACAACCAATGCTCCATAATTAAAATGATGTCTGTTGACATACTCACTAGCTCTTTTTAAAATGTTCCAGGGTGAAAAAGTAGTTCTTCAATCTGAAATAGTCAGCTTACTTATTGTTTAGACCAGACCTAGTATTTAAGCTGGAGTACTAGCAGTCTACTAAGCATAAGAACATTTTAAAACTATATATATATATATACACACTATATGTATAATAATATATATAATTATATATATAATTGCTTTTCTTGTTGTTGCAGATCATAATACAAATAATTCACTGATTATGTAGAATATTCATATATATAATTTAAAAAAAACTCATATGTTGGGTATTTGAGGGTCAGAATTAGATGAATACTCTCAGATTATTTGGGTGAATAACATTTTGTTTGTTTTTGTTTTAATTTCAGATTAATCATTGGCTAAAATTTGGGTCTATATATGGTTCAATGAGGCAAAATTGCTGATCACTGTATATTATGCTATTTGCCTATAAGGTCCAAGTGAGAACATAAAAAGTTTGCATTTGTGTGTAAAGAAAAAATATTCAAATTGGATGGCCCCATTGATAATAACTATATCTGATATTTGATTTAGAATAATATAGTATTTAATGTGACATATTAACATTCAATAGCACATATATTCTAAGAAATATAGTATTTGGAATATTATATGATGTTTGAGATACAGTATAGTGTAAAGAAAGGTGTTTGCTATGACCAGGATGTTCTCTTGGCAAAAATCTGTTAGCCTATGCCCTGTTTCACTTTGTACTCCAAGGCCAAACTTTCCTGTTATCCAGGTATCTCTTGACTTCCTACTTTTGCATTCCAGTCCCCTATGATGAAAAGGGGACATGATGCTCCTATGATGACATCTTTTTTTGGTGTTCTAGGAGGTCCTTTAGGTTTTCAGAGAATCATTGAACTTCAGCGTTAGAGGTTGGGGCATAGATGTGGATTACTGTGATATTGAATGGTATGCCTTGGAAACGTACCAAGATCATTCTGTCATGAGAATGCACTGGTCATAGCATACATTTTTTTACAGCCACACAAGAGACGACTCTATACATGGACATCACCAGATGGTCAGTATCAAAATCAGATTGATTATATTCTTTGCGGCTGAAGATGGAGAGGCCCTATACAGTCAGCAAAAACAAGACCCGAATCTGACTGTGGCTCAAATCATCAGCTCCTTACTGAAAACTTCAGGTTTGAATTGCAGAAAGTAGGGAAAAACACTAGGCCATTCAGGTATGACCTAAATCAAATACCCTATGATTATACAGTGGAAATGACAAATAGATTTAAGGGACTAGGTCTGATAGACAGAGTGCCAGAAAAGCTATGGACGGAGGTTTGTGACATTGTACAGGAGGTGATGACCAAACCATCCTCAACCAAAAGAAATGCAAGAAGGCAACGTGGTTGTCTGAGGAGGCCTTATAAAGAGCTGAGTAAAAAGGAGAAGCAAAAAGCAAAAGAGAAAAGGAAAGATAGATACATCCGAATGCAGAGTTCTAAAGAATAACAAGGAGAGATAAGAAAGCATCCTTAAGTGAACAATGCAAAGAAATAGAGGAAAACAATAGAATGGGAAAGACTAGAGATCTCTTTAATAAAATTGGAGATTCCAAGGAAACATTTCATACAAAAATAGCCACAATAAAGGACAAAGTGGCAAGGACCTAGTAGAAGCAGAAGAGATTAAGAAAAGGTGGCAAGAATACACAGAAGAACTGTACAAAAAACCTCCTAATAACTGACTTAACTACAATGATGTAGTCACTCACCTAAAGCCAGACATCCTGGAGTGTGAAGTCAAGTGGGCCTTAATAAGCATTACTATAAACAAAGCTAGTGGAGGTGATGGAATTCCATCTAAGCTATTTCAAATCTTAAAAGATTATGGTGTTAAAGTGCTGCACTCATTAAGATAGCAAATTTGGAAAACTCAGCAGTGGCCATTCAGTTTTCATTCCAATCCCAAAGAAAGGCAATGCCAAAGAATGTTCAAATTGCCATAAAATTGCATTCATTTCACATGTCAGCAAGAATATGTTCAAAATCCTTCAAGCTAGGCTTCAGCTTATGTGAACCGAGAACTTACAGATGTTCAAGCTGTATTTAGAAAAGGCAGAGGAACCAGAGATTAAATTGACAACATACGCTGGATCATAGAAAAAGCAAGGGAATTCTGAAAAAAAAAAAAAAAATCTACTTCTGCTTTATTGACTACACGAAAGCCTTTGACTGTGTGGATCACAGCAAACTGTAGAATATTCTTAAAGAGACAAGAATACAAGACCACCTTATCTGCCTCCTGTATGCTGGACAAGAAGCAACAGTTAGAACCAGACATGGAACAATGGACTGGTTTCAAACTGGGAAAGGAATACAGCAGGGCTGCATATTGTCACCCTCCTCGTTTAACTTATATGCAGAATACATCATGCAAAATGCTGGACTGTATGAAGCACAAGCTGGAATCAAGATTGCCAGGAGAAATATCAATAGCCTCAGATATGCAGATGATACCATTTTAATGGCAGAAAGTGAAGAAGAACTAGAGTCTCTTGATGAAGGTGAAAGAGAGTGAAAAAGCTAGCTTAAAACTCAAAATTCAAGCCATTAAGTTCATGGCATCTGGTCCCATCACTTCATGGCAAATATATGGGGAAAATGTGGAAATGGTGTCAGATTTCATTTTCTTGGGCCCCAAAATCACTGCAATGGTGATTGCAGCTATGGAATTAAAGGATGTTTGTTGCTTAGAAGAACAGTTATGACAAACATAAACAGTGTATTAAAAAGCAAAGACATCACTTTGACAACAAAGGTCTGTATAGTCAGAGCTATGGTTTTTCCAGTAGTCATGTATGGATGTGAGTGTTGGACTATAAAGAAGGCTGAGCATTGAAGACTTGATGCTTTTGAACTGTGGTGTTGGAGAAGACTCTTGAGATCCTTGGACAGCAAGATCAAACCCATCAATCCTAATGGAAATCAGACCTGAATATTCATTGGAAGGACTGATGCTAAAGGTGAAGTTCCAATACTTTGGCCACCTGATGCGAAGAGCTGACTCATTAGAAAGGACCCTGATCCTGGGAAAGATTGAAGACAGGAGGAGAGGAGTTGACAGAGGATGAAGCAGTTGGATGGCATCCCTGACTCAATGGACATGAGTTTGAGCAAACTCAGAAAGACAGTGATGGATACAGAAGGCTGGCATACTGCAGTTCATTGGGTCACGAAGAATTGAACATGACTTAGTGACTGAACGATAAAGATAACTATTGCCCCTTCAGAAATATGATTTAGCTTTAGTTTATAGCTGATAGAAAAAAAACTGTATCATTTGAAAAAAGTGAAAATGTTAGTTGTGCAGTCATGTCCAAATCTGGGACACCATGGACAGTAGCCCTCTAGGCTCTTCTGTCCATAGGCTTTCCCAGGCAATAATAGCCTGGGTAGCCATTCCCTTCTCCAGGAATTGAATCCAGGTCTCCTGTATTATGGGCAGATTCCTTACCATCTGAGCCACAATAATTCTCAATCTAAAATTAGAAAACTTTTGATAATAATACTTAAAAATTAATTGAAGTAAATAAGGAAAATAAGGAATACATCTACCACATTAACCAGATTAATTATAATTTGTTACAAAAGTACTTCTCTGAATAAAATGATAAATGACTTGTTTCAAATCATTTACATTTCTTTCTATGCCTTTTATCGTTTTACTCAAAAATGTTTCTTTTTATATTGTATTCATATAGTTCCTATGCCTTTCATTTACATTGATTCACAAAATGTTGACTCTAACTTCTTGCCTTTCTCAAAATTCTTTTTCAATATGAAGTCTGAAATTTCTGAGGTCCAAATGCCCTCTCCTTTCTCTCCTCCCCCCTTCATCCCTCCTTCTCCTCTTCTTCCTTTGAATTCTTAAGTTATTCTCTCTAAGTAGAGGTAATAGACTGGTTATTAGGAAACAGAGACATACCTATATATAAGAACAGAAGTTTTTTTTTTTTTTTTAATTTTATTTTATTTTTAAACTTTACAATATTGTATTAGTTTTGCCAAATATCGAAATGAATCCGGCACAGGTATACCCACGTTCCCCATCCTGAACCCTCCTCCCTCCTCCCTCCCCTACCCTCCCTCTGGGTTGTCCCAGTGCACCAGCCCCAAGCATCCAGTACCCTGCATCGAACCTGGACTGGCGACTCGTTTCATACATGATATTATACATGTTTCAATGCTATTCTCCCAAATCTCCCCACCCTCTCCCTCTCCCACAGAGTCCATAAGACTGATTTATACATTGGTGTCTCTTTTGCAGTCTCGTACACAGGGTTATTGTTACCATCTTTCTAAATTCCATATATATGCGTTAGTATACTGTATTGGTGTTTTTCTTTCTGGCTTGCTTCACTCTGTATAATAGGTTCCAGTTTCATCCATCTCATTAGAACTGATTCAAATGTATTCTTTTTAATGGCTGAGTAATGCTCCATTGTGTATATGTACCACAGCTTTCTTATCCATTCATCTGCTGATGGGCATCTAGGTTGCTTCCATGTCCTGGCTATTATAAACAGTGCTGCGATGAACATTGGGGTACACGTGTCTCTTTCCCTTCTGGTTTCCTCAGTGTGT
>NW_011495086.1:4971687-4972082 GCF_000754665.1 Bison bison bison | reverse complement strand
GTTCTATTTCCAGTTTTTTAAGGAATCTCCACACTGTTCTCCATAGTGGCTGTACTAGTTTGCATTCCCACCAACAGTGTAAGAGAGTTCCCTTTTCTCCACACCCTCTCCAGCATTTATTGCTTGTAGACTTCTGGATCACAGCCATTCTGACTGGCGTGAGATGGTACCTCATAGTGGTTTTGATTTGCATTTCTCTGATAATGAGTGATGTTGAGCATCTTTTCATGTGTTTGTTAGCCATCTGTATGTCTTCTTTGGAGAAATGTCTATTTAGTTCTTTGGCCCATTTTTTGATTGGGTCATTTATTTTTCTGAAGTTAAGCTGTAGGAGTTGCTTGTATATTTTTGAGAATTAGTTGTTTGTCAGTTGTTTCATTTGCTATTATTTTCTC
>NW_011495086.1:4970593-4971339 GCF_000754665.1 Bison bison bison | reverse complement strand
CCTGTAGTTTTCTTTTTTTGTGGGATCTTTGTCAGGTTTTGGTATTAGGGTGATGGTGGCCTCATAGAATGAGTTTGGAAGTTTACCTTCCTCTGCAATTTTCTGGAAGAGTTTGAGCAGGATAGGTGTTAGCTCTTCTCTAAATTTTTGGTAGAATTCAGCTGTGAAGCTGTCTGGACCTGGGCTTTTGTTTGCTGGAAGATTTTTGATTACAGTTTCAGTTTCCGTGCTTGTGATAGGTCTGTTAAGATTTTCTATTTCTTCCTGGCCAAGTTTTGGAAAGTTGTACTTTTCTAAGAATTTGTCCATTTCTTCCACATTGTCCATTTTATTGGCATATAATTGTTGATAGTAGTCTCTTATGATCCTTTGTATTTCTGTGTTGTCTGTTGTGATCTCTCCATTTTCATTTCTAATTTTATTGATTTGATTTTTCTCCCTTTGTTTCTTGATGAGTCTGGCTAATGGTTTGTCAATTTTATTGATCCTTTCAAAGAACCAGCTTTTGGCTTTGTTGATTTTTGCTATGGTCTCTTTTGTTTCTTTTGCATTTATTTCTGCCCTAATTTTTAAGATTTCTTTCCTTCTACTAACCCTGGGGTTCTTCATTTCTTCCTTTTCTAGTTGCTTTAGGTGTAGGGTTAGGTTATTTATTTGACTTTTTTCTTGTTTCTTTAGGAATGCCTGTATTGCTATGAACTTTCCCCTTAGGACTGCTTTTAAAGTGTCCCACAGGTTTTGAGTTG
>NW_011495086.1:4969752-4970493 GCF_000754665.1 Bison bison bison | reverse complement strand
GCCTGGTATATTTCTCCATCTATTCGTGTCCTCTTTGATTTCTTTCACCAGTGTTTTATAGTTTTCTATATATAGGTCTTTAGTTTCTCTAGGTAGATATATTCCTAAGTATTTTATTCTTTCCGTTGCAATGGTGAATGGAATTGTTTCCTTAATTTCTCTTTCAGTTTTCTCATTATTAGTGCATAGGAATGCAAGGGATTTCTGTGTGTTGATTTTATATCCTGCAACTTTACTATAATCATTGATTAGTTCTAGTAATTTTCTGGTGGAGTCTTTAGGGTTTTCTATGTAAAGGATCATGTCATCTGCAAACAGTGAGAGTTTTACTTCTCTTTTCCAATTTGGATTCCTTTTATTTCTTTTTCTGCTCTGATTGCTGTGGCCAAAATTTCCAAAACTATGTTGAATAGTAATGGTAAAAGTGGACACCCTTGCCTTGTTCCTGACTTTAGAGGAAATGCTTTCAGTTTTTCACCATTGAGGATAATGTTTGCTGTGGGTTTGTCATATATAGCTTTTATTATGTTGAGGTATGTTCCTTCTATTCCTGTTTTCTGGAGAGTTCTTATCATAAATGGATGTTGAATTTTGTCAAAGGCTTTCTCTGCATCTATTGAGATAATCATATGGTTTTTTGTTTTTCAATTTGTTAATGTGGTGTATAACATTGATTGATTTGTGGATATTGAAGAATCCTTGCATCCCTGGGATAAAGCCCACTCGGTCATGGTGTATGAT
>NW_011495086.1:4958569-4969147 GCF_000754665.1 Bison bison bison | reverse complement strand
TTTTTGAATTTACCAAGGCTAGATTTATGGCCCAGGATGTGATCTATCCTGGAGAAGGTTCCATGTGCGCTTGAGAAAAAGGTGTAATTCATTGTTTTGGGATGAAATGTCCTATAGATATCAATTAAGTCTAACTGGTCTATTGTATCGTTTAACGTTTGTGTTTCCTTATTAATTTTCTGTTTAGTTGATCTATCCATAGGTGTGAGTGGGGTATTAAAGTCTCCCACTATTATTGTGTTACTGTTTATTTCTCCTTTCATACTTGTTAGCATTTGTCTTACATATTGCGGCACTCCCGTGTTGGGTGCATATATATTTATAATTGTTATATCTTCTTCTTGGATTGATCCTTTGAACATTATGTAGTGTCCTTCTTTGTCTCTTTTCTCAGGCTTTGTTTTAAAGTCTATTTTATCTGATATAAGTATTGCTACTCCTGCTTTCTTTTGGTCCCTATTTGCATGGAAAATCTTTTTCTATCCCTTCACTTTCAGTCTGTATGTGTCCCCTGTTTTGAGGTGGGTCTCTTGTAGACAACATATGTAGGGGTCTTGTTTTTTTATCCATTCAGCCAGTCTTTTGTCTTTTGGTTGGGGCATTCAACCCATTTACATTTAAGGTAATTACTGATAAGTATGATCCTGTTGCCATTTACTTTATTGTTTTGGGTTCGAGTTTATACACTGTTTTTGTGTTTCTTGTCTAGAGAATATCCTTTAGTATTTGTTGGAGAGCTGGTTTGGTGGTGCTGAATTCTCTCAACTTTTGCTTGTCTGAGAAGCTTTTGATTTCTCCTTCATTTTAAAAAGACAGTTTCAGAATCAGTCATTGAATAGAAGCAGTATCACTGAGCATGTGTATTATGTATTTACAAATATTTTAGTGTCCTTCACAAACATCTACAAATTAGGATCACACAGATAAATCAGATTTTTGAGATAATTATTTGTGAAAGGAATTTGAGCAGGAAAATGAACTCAAGAAGCAGCTTGACTTGCCTTTGTAATGAATTTAAGACACTGTTCCTTGTATTGCTTTTTTTTATTCTCTCTCTCTTTAATGTAACCTGTTTGTGCTAACCTTTTGGCAACATATTTGAAGAATTAAGTGTAGATAAACATGAAAGGAAACTACCATTCAGGAGGTGCACTAAATGAAGGTATAGAGTGAAAGATTCCTTGAACTTCTGTTTAAATTTGGTAACTCAAGGTCAGGGAATTTTGCTGAATAAAGAAACAATTAAACTAAGATTACACAGATGATAAAGAGTTAATCAGAAAGAAAGGCAGGAAAGATACTCCACATCCACACATCACCGTGGAGAGGAGAATGCTGCTGCTGCTAAGTCGCCTCAGTCGTGTCCGACTCTGTGCGACCCCATAGACAGCAGCCCACCAGGCTACCCCGTCCCTGGGATTCTCCAGGCAAGAACACTAGAGTGGGTTGCCATTTCCTTCTCCAATGCATGAAAGTGAAAAGTGAAAGTGAAGTCGCTCAGTCCTGTCCGACGCCTAGCGACCCAATGGACTGCAGCCTACCAGGCTCCTCCGTCCATGGGATTTGCCAGGCAAGAGAACTGGACTGGCATTCCATTGCCTTCTCTGGGAGAGGAGAATACAAATCAGGTATTGAAAGCCAGTGTGACTATAGCCAAGAGACTCAGGATATGAGTGGAATGTACAGAGGCTGAGCCCTTAAGGAGGCAGACAGTAGATTAAGAGGGAAGATAGTGGAATGAGAAGTTACATTCAAAGAATAAATAAATGAATCATTCCATCCGAAGTCAGGAGCACAAATAAGGAAAGAGCAATGGGTCCAAATGAGCAAGAAGAGGCTGTTACTGTAAGGAATTGGTGGTTCACCTGGAAATTAAGAAAAATGATGAACTTTAGGGGAGATTTATGAAGGGAAAGTTTTTAAAATCTTGAGCTTCTTTGGATGTAGGCTGTGAGAATGAGAATAATATGAAAGATAAGCCCTACACTTCTTTTTGACTATTTGGATTATTGACTATACTATCATTGAGAGAGGAACACTGACATAGCAATTTTGGGATGGGGAAATAAAATAAAAAATATGAATAGAAATTCTTATTCAATAAAAGAAAGTGTAGGAATCCAATTTCTGATATCTTCCTAATCTCTTTTTGTTGTAGTATGCAATCATGACATAGCCACAATGGTGCTGCAGAAAATTACACTCATCACACATAGACAAAATAATGTTGTTCCATTTACTTTGTTTCCTCATTCTGTTTTTCATTTTAGCATTATTTTTTTTTTTGGATTTAGGATGCATCTAACACTAGATAATCAACATTATTATTGTAGTTAGTTTTTCATGGTACTTTTCTGTTTTTTTTTTTTTTTCCCTATCCCTGAAAAAATGTTCTTATTGATGTTGTGTTTTGGGGAAGATGGCAATTGGGAACTAAGAAAATGATTTACCAATTTATTTCAGTAACAATGTGTGGATCATAAAAACCACCAAGTATATAGTTTTAGAAAGTATCTTAAGAATTTAATACCAATATGTCTGTATGTTAAAGAAAATATATTTTAAGCTAAAACTTATATTTGGGAGGTTTAAAAACTAGTCATAAGTTCATTATTACATGGCATATTTTAAAATATTTTATTCACAATAAAATCCATCTATTTTCCTGCTGTTTAGACTTGTTCAGCTTATTTAAAAATACTTTGTTGACATATATGTATGTATAAAGATTCACTTTGCTGTACAGCAGTAACAAATACAGCATTTTAAATCAACTGTATCCAATAAAATACATTTAAAAAAATTTACAGAAAATTAGAATATATATATATAAAGTAATATTTTCCCAAAGGTAGGATTAAGACTTCTCTATTAAGGATATTCTAGTGCAGAGGTGATGGCAGCAATAGTCAGTGCCTTCATATTCTGTAGTCAGAGCACTTTTGGTTTTATACAACTATTTAAATAAAGAATCTGCCTGAAATACAGGAGACTTGGGTTTGGAGAAAGGAATGGCTAACCCCTGGAGTAGTCTTGCCCAGAGAATTCCATGGACAGAGGAGCCTGGTGGATTGTAGTCCATGGGTTGCAAAGAGTCTGATATGAATAAGTGACTGATATTTGATTTAATAAAACTGGCTAATATTTATATGGATGTGTCAGATTTTCTCTGTAGCTCAGATGGTAAAGAATCTGCCTGCAATGCAAGAGACCTGGATTTGATCCCTGGATCAGGAAGATCCTCTGGAGAAGGGGATGGCAATCTACTCCAGTATTCTTGCCTGGAGAATCCCATGAATAGAAGAGCCCCGTGGGCCACAGTCCATGGGGTCAAAGAGTCTGACATGACTAAGCAACTAACACTACTACTACTATGTGTCAGATACCAGTCTAACTGTTTTCCTTAAAAATTGTCATTTAATAAACAGAATCCTTATTTTACAGATAAGGAAACTGAGACAAAGAGAAGTTAAGAAATGGATCTGTTTTGATATAACTTATAAGTACCAGAACAGTAAAAGTTAAGGAAAATTTCCTATTTAAGCATCTTACTTTTCAGCATATACATTAGTTTCAGTATATACTGATTTTTTCCCAAACTTAGTAATTTTCAGGATATTCTTGAACAGACTCCCCGCTTCCACAAATCATGCCCCTCTCTCACCTGCCCCTTTTCTGAACCTGTGTAGCCTTACCTCTATCCATCAGTTACATTGGAAGAGTGTCCAACAGCTGATCCTGCCTATAATGCTAGGATACACCGGAGCCAAGGTTCTCAAGTCTTACCCCTCCAACATAACTTTAGTCCCTTTCAGTGGAACCTCAGCTTTACCCATTTTACAGCAAAGAAGAGAAAAAAGCAAATGAAATGAAGGACCAACTTTTCATCTGTGTCCTCCAGCTAAATACGTATCTTGTTGTTGCTCTTGTTGAGTCACTAAGTCATATTGGACCCTTTGAGATCTCAAGGATTGTAGCACACCAGGCCCCCTTGTCTATCACTATCTCCCGGAGTTTGCTCAAATTCATGTCCACTGAGTCGGTGAT
Source organism: Bison bison bison (assembly GCF_000754665.1). Lineage (NCBI taxonomy): Eukaryota > Metazoa > Chordata > Mammalia > Artiodactyla > Bovidae > Bison > Bison bison. The sequence goes on along the minus strand of NW_011495086.1, from coordinate 4,965,100 downwards.
GCTATCTAACCATCTCATCTTCTGCTGCTCTCTTCTCCTCTCGCCTTCAATCTTTCCCAGCACCAGGGTATTTTTCAATGAGTCAGATCTTTGAATCAGGGGGCCAAAGTATTAGAGCTTCAGCCTCATCATCAGTCCTTCCAAAGAATATTGAGGGTTGATTTCCTTTAGGATTGACTGGTTTGCTCTTATTATCTAATTATTAACTAGCTTATCTAACTTACTTATTTTCTATCCTTCTCTAATCCCCTGAGTCCCTAACCTTCATACTTATAGGTCTCAAGTTTCTAATGTTTCATTAATATCGGAAGTTGTTTCCATCTGGCTTCCTTCTTCAGTATTTAACACATTGAGTTTACTTCCAAATTTCACAACAAATTACACTCCTCATTTTTATTCTTACTCTCAAGCCTTTGACTTTGAAGTTTATTCCCTCTCTCCTGAAAGTTCATTGTCTTCTGACATTTCCCCACAGCCTCTGTTATAATTCAAGATCTTACTTTTATGCTCTACAATGGCTTTTAAAGGGATCTCCCTCTCAATAAACACAGGCCCTCTGGCCATTTCTGCTCAAAGTGTGAGCCAGGTATGACAGTACAAACTGTTTGTTTGAAAGCCGTTGGAATGCATTTTAGCATTTTTAATTGAGAAATGAAGTGATAGTACCAGCTTTTATTTTTCAAAGATGGTTATGGGAAAATATGCATGATCTTCTTATAATGCATTTTAAACATTTATACATTGAGAGATGGGGTCTAATTTTCCCTCTCATGCATATAGGTTGGATTTAGTGATTGACTTCCAATGAATAGCATTTGACAAACCTAACAGTGCATGGCTTTTAAGTCTGGGTGAACTAGACAGCATATTGAAGAGCAGAGACATCACTTTGCCAACAAAGGTCCGTCTAGTCAAGGCTATGGTTTTTCCTGTGGTCATGTATGGATATGAGAGTTGGACTGTGAAGAAAGCTGAGCACCAAAGAATTGATGCTTTTGAACTGTGGTGTTGGAGAAGACTCTTGAGAGTCCCTTGGACTGCAAGGAGATCCAATCAGTCCATTCTGAAGGAGATCAGCTCTGGGATTTCTTTGGAAGGAATGATGCTAAAGCTGAAACTCCAGTACTTTGGCCACCTCATGCAAAGAGTTGACTCATTGGAAAAGGCTCTGATACTGAGAGGGATTGGGGGCCGGAGGAAAAGGGGATGACAGAGGATGAGATGGCTGGATGGCATCACTGACTCAATGGACGTGAGTCTGAGTGAACTCCGGGAGTTGGTGATGGACAGGGAGGCCTGGTGTGCTGTGATTCATGGGGTCACAAAGAGTCAGACACGACTGAGAGACTGAACTGAACTGAATGCCCACCAATGGAACCCAACATCTCCTTGTAGGAGTTTTGATCAGAGCCCCAGGTGTAGTCCCAGTTGACTGCCTACATCGACTGCCCAATATATGAGTGTGGAGCCTTCAGATAATTCTGATGATGCCAAGTGGGGCAGAGATGATTTGCCCCTGCCTAACCCTGTCCAAATCACAGATCCATGAAAGGTAAATGTTCTCATTATTTTACCACTAAGGTTTTTGCTTTTCTTTCTTACAAAGTAATCAAATAAATCTTTTCTTTTTTTTTTTTTTAATATTTAACTTAATCCACCATTGTCTAATGCATCCTTAGCTCAAATTATATTGAATTTCTGAAATTCCCTATAGATACCATGTGTTTCAGATCTGAAGGCTTTTGTAAATTATATTGCTATTCCTGGAATACCTTCCAACCGTGCCACTTTTTAGGTGGAGCTATTATTTACAGCTGCATTCATGATACTTCTTCTAAGTGGTTTCTCATAACCCACTGTTTGCATTAGAATTCTATTCTTTCTTCTGCCTTAGAATCATAGATATTGCTATACAGATGCTGGATTGAGATAGGAATAAAGTAATAGGCTGTAGGTATATTTCACTGCAATTAAAATGCTTACTGTACCAAACTAATAAAAGTAAAGTAGAGAAATGTCTTTGCTACCTTTCTAGTAAAAGTCAACCACAGGTAGTAATGTTCATTTCAGAACCTTTACTTTGAGCTGACAACAGCAAATGGAGTAGTGTTAACTCTGCTATGTTTGCGTTTCCTACCCTTTGGGAAAACACAGTTGTTTGACGATTCCATCCATGAAATGTAATCGTATCATTTCAGACACCTAGGAAGTAGTGACAGGACTGGCATTTTATTGTTGCTTTTCGAATTGTATTAAAAAGCAAACCATCTCCTTGAGGCTCTTTGATGTCTAGAAATGTTCTTCTCCCAGATTTGAGTTATGGATACAGATCTTGCTTTGTAAGCCTAATCTCTACACAGTCAGTCTCTTCTGTCAGTGCTTTTATTAGCGCTCACCCCACCCCCACTTCTCCGACCTTATCTCTTCCCCCCATGCAGCTGTCTGCAATCACACTCTTTCCTGACTCCTCCAGTTTCTTTCTTTGCTTTCCTAGGAGTCCATAGCCTCTGGGTCTACCTGTGGCAAATTGTTCTTCTTTTAACCATGACAGATAATTCACAGGGGTCCAGAGAAGAACTGCATGTCTTTAACATTCACAGCTGTTCTATGAATTTAAAATTAATTGACACTATGCTTCAGTGATACTTTTTGTCATTTTTTTCCTCAGTAAAAGAGATATCAGTCATGTAATCACAATTGTATGGCAACAGGGTACAATATTTTCTTCGAGTTTTCATAGAAAAAATTGTTCAGAGTTTATGATTCATTACTATATCTAAGTTCAAAGGTTTACATTTCATATTTAGAGAGAGGCAAATTGTAGGAAGAAAAGTAAAATAAAATGTTGAGTAAAGTTGCACAAAATGAAAGATTAAATTTCTGCATAACATAATATTTTTATTGAGAGCATTCTTATGTTTACTTGAAATGTAAATGATTAAATAAAACAGTACTTATAATCATGCTTATTTATTTTTCTGATAAGCAACAGAGAATAAGACTGAATTTGGGGTGCATGATAATCTATAAATTCACCCACAGTTAATACACAGCAATACATAGCATAGTGAAAAAACCTTGAAATACTATTGGGTAAATTCATCCGCAAGCATGACAAAAGTATGACCACAAAATAAGTATTTTGATCCATTATCTTTAAGTTCCCTTTTATTTTCACCTTACGTTTTGTTCACTGGAGTCAGTTACAAGAGTGGTGTCCAGAAATGAAAATGTCTGTGAAATCAAGTGAAAATAGATTTTTTAGCATGTATTTATGCACAAGTACTCTTTGTGTAAAATAAGAAAGGACCACAGAGGTTGTAGACATATTATTTTTGCTCTGATTTGAAATATCCTCTGAAATTGTTGAACAAGTCTGAAAACACTTTTGGGAGTCTCTTGGTATTTAGGGTTTGAAATATTAATGATTAAAAATAAACTAAAATTGGAAAATGAGATATTCCTGATATTAAAATGACCTACCTCACAAAAGGTAAATTACCAAGCTTAAGCTCTTGGGGTTTCATGTAAAGATGCTAAATTTTTCATGGACCCATGCAAGATTTGTTCATTTAAATGTTGAACATATATCTGCCCTTGCACACCTGTGTATTTGTGTATAACTGAAGCTTACATATAGCATTTTTCTAGTTGTAACTGTTCATTTCTATAATAAAATAGTTCATTGGACAGTAAAAATTTATAGAACTTTTTCAGTCATAATATATACTAATATATAGATAGATAGATAGATAGATTCATGGTAATATGGAGGAAAGTTGTAGTTCAAATTTGCCAAAGTTTTCTATAGGCCAGTGTGAATGGGCTAGTTTAGCCTGATGTACTGTGATGTGAAGCATTATGAAGTTTCTCTTAGGCTGAGTTAACACTGCAGTCACTTAGATTAATGGTTCTACTAAAAGAGAAGAAAAACTAGCTGTGTGTTTACTGGTCATTTGCTAATCCTATTAGGGTATGGTAATTTTCACCCTAGTTTTGATTCTGCCACTAATCACTAAATTTCATTGACTAAATCATATAAACTCTCTAGCCCTATTTACATCCCTTGGGAGTGTTCTGAACCAATAGTGAAAGTCTTTTTAGCATTAAGAGCATATACATCTTAGGTTCTTAACTGTGACTAACCCTAGGCATAGCTTAAATTTAATACAGAAATTTATTTATATCATTCAGATGATTGATATGATTAAGTTATAGAGCTTAATAACTCTATTAAAGGCTCTGGAATATGAAAAGCTTTCTTTCTATTTCTTTACAACAGTGATGATTTTATTAAATAAAAATGTGACATTCTTTAGAAGAAAGCAAAAAAAGAATGCTGCTGCTGCTGCTAAGTCACTTCAGTCGTGTCCGACTCTGCGACCCCATAGACGGCAGCCCACCAGGCTCAGCCGTCCCTGGGATTCTCCAGGCAAGAACACTGGAGTGGGTTGCCATTTCCTTCTCCAATGCATGAAAGTGAAAAGTGAAAGTGAAGTCGCTCAGTCGTGTCTGACTCTTAGCGACCCCGTGGACTTCAGCCTACCAGGCTCCTTGGTCCATGGGATTTTCCAGGCAAGAGTACTGGAGTGGGGTGCCATTGGCTTCTCCGACAAAAAAAGAATAAATTTATGCAAATAAAGTTTTATAAGTAAATTATATTTCTAATAAATAGATACATGTAATTTCATTTGAAATATCTTTAGTTGAAATCCTGTCATATGTTATTACCAAAGTTAGATTCATAAGTTCTTATTGAGATCATGTATCATAAGGTTTTCTATAGAGCACAGTTAATAATCACTTCCTAAGGAATTATGTGTTTAGCTGAAATGCAGACTTCGTTTTAATAAAAATCAAATGTTGACTCTTGGGCATTTCTCTGTTTTTTTTTCAAAGATTCATCTAAAGTGACTTAAGCACTTTTGTCTTTGAAATAATGCCTGGGAGATTGAAATGATACTGCATTTCCAATATTCTCTTCATTCCATATTTCATGATTTTCTTCAGAAGTATGAAACTTGAGTTATTAAAAAAGGGCTGAAATTTCAAAGCATACACTTTAGAATGGATTTTTCCCTTATTTTGAGTTCAATTATGTTCTATTAATTTCTGTAATTTATTTGTTATTCAGATTAGCAGATTTTTGAGCTTGATGTTATGTTTATTGGAGAATTGAACATATTTTAGACTATAAAAATGTTAAGACTGGCATTATATCTTACTGATAAATGAATTTTTTATAACACCTTATACAGAGGATGTCATTAACAGACATTTTTACTTGAATTAACACTGAAGTATAATGACAGAACTAGTTCATTGGACTTCAAACATATTATTCATTATTCTTCTTCAAAACATAGGATATCCCCTTTGTGATTGATGTCACCAAGATGGTGACATAAAAGGTTCCTGAATTTCTCTCCTCCCATGGAAACATTGACTATAAAGGTACACATTGATCAATTTCCAATCAAGGAAATCCAGAAGCCAGTTGAGTGATTCCTGCAACTCAGATAACTCAGGAAATATTTGCACTGAATCAAGTAGGAAAATCTGAGATGCACTCTTGCCATAAAACCCAGCTCCAGAACAAGACCTGAGGATTGGTGTTCACAGACAGATAGTGGTCAAAGCTATCTTCATCCTTTATTTGAAACATAGTCTCCAACTGTCACCCAGTTTGCATTCTGGACTTTGTCTATTCGTCTTTCATAGGAGCTCAATTTTAAATGAGAATGCATCCACCTTCTTCTCAAACACTTCTGTGGTTTTTCATCTCTCCAGGACTAAAACCCAAGATCCAAATTATAACTGACAAGGTTCACCATAGTACTCATCCTGTTATTTTTCTAATGTTTTCTCTAGCACCTCCTCTCACACACTGTGCTCTAGCCAAAATGACCTAACTAGTATTCCTCCAACATAGGGCTCTGCTCCTGCCTCAGGGCCTTCGTACTTACTGTGTCTTCTGCCTACAATACTCTTCACCATATATGTGAAGGTTGTTCACACTTGTTGAGTGACTTCCTTTCAACAAACTACTTTTTTTTTTTCCTTTTAAAAATTTTATTAGTGATTTGCTCAGATGTAGTTAAGAGAAGCTGGAGGTTAGAACAATGCTTGAAATATACTCCCTCTGCTTGCACAAAAATGGGGAAGAAGTCCTCTAGTGCTCCCAACCATCAGCTAGCAAGTCATCTGGCAAAGGAACTGGAAATGAGGGGGAGGCAGGATTCCCAACCCTAACATCATAGTAAAGACTGTGGAAGAGTAGATTCAAAAACAAGAGATTAGAATATGGACATCGTCATTGTCTATGCTTTTGGTGTAACTATATTAAGTTCAGTTCAGTAGCTCAGTCATATCCGACTCCTTGCAACCCCATGAATCACAGAACACCAGGTCTCCCTGTCCATCACCAACTCCGAGAGTTCACTCAAACTCATGTCCATCGAGTCAGTGATGCCATCCAGCCATCTCATTCTCTGTCGTCCCCTTCTCCTCCTGCCCCCAACTCCCCTCCCA
>NW_011495086.1:4911930-4958469 GCF_000754665.1 Bison bison bison | reverse complement strand
GATCAGATCAGCCGCTCAGTCGTGTCCGACTCTTTGCGACCCCATGAATCGCAGCACGCCAGGTCTCCCTGTCCATCACCATCTCCGAGAGTTCACTCAGACTCACATCCATCGAGTCAGTGATGCCATCCAGCCATCTCATTCTCTGTCGTCCCCTTCTCCTCCTGCCCCCAATCCCTCCCAGCATCAGAGTCTTTTCCAATGAGTCAACTCTTCGCATGAGGTGGCCAAAGCACTGGAGTTTCAGCTTCAGCATCAGTCCTTCCAAAGAACACCTAGGACTGATCTCCTTCAGGATGGACTGGTTGGATATCCTTGCAGTCCAAGGGACTCTCAAGAGTCTTCTCCAACACCACAGTTCAAAAGCATCAACTCTTCAGCATTCAGCTTTCTTCACAGTCCAACTCTCACATCCATATATGACCGCTGGAAAAACCATAGCCTTGACCAGATGGACCTTTGTTGGCAAAGTAATATCTCAGCTTTTTAATAAGCTATCTAGTTTGGTCATGACTTTTCTTCCAAGGAGTAAGCATCTTTTAATTTCATGGCTGCAATCACTATCTGCAGTGAATTTGGAGCCCCCCAAAATAAAGTCTGACATTGTTTCCACTGTTTCTCCATCTATTTCTGATCAGAAATAGGACTGGGATGGGATGAGAAGTAGGAGGAAGGTTCCAAAGGAGAGGACGCATGTATACTTATGGTTGATTCATGTTGATGTATGGCAGTAACCAACACAATATTTTGTAGAGTAATTCCACTGTCAATTGGATTCTCCAGGCAAGAATACTGGAGTGAGTTGCCAGTTCCTTTCTTCAGGGGATCTTCCTGACCTAGGGATAGAACCTGGGTATCCCACATTATAGACAGATTCTTTACCATCTGAGCCACCAGTGAGGCCCCAATTATCCTTTAATTAAAAATAATTTTTTAAGTAAGCTAAGTACTTAATATTTATTAGTTCTTCCTCTTGCTAAAATGAATGCAGAGAGTTATGGTTGAATGTAATAGCCTCAAATTAAAAAAAATAAATAAACGAAAAGGGTAGCAGTAGTATTTTATACTACTCCTCCCCTGGAGGAGGGAATGGCAATCCACTCCAGTATTCTTGCCTGGAGAATCCCATGGACAGAGGAGCCTGGTAAACTACAGTCCTTAGGGTCACACAGAGTTGGACACGACTGAAGCTACTTAGCATGCATGTAGTATTTTATAATAAATATAAATATTTGCATACATACCTGAAAATCCACATATAAATGCAATTTGGTAAAATGGTTTAACATCTAATAGTGTTTAAATATCTTTATAAATGTTGGAATAAGTTTGTAAGTATTCATGTTAGAGTACACATTCTATACTCGTCAAAATATTATTCTTGATTTCTGATATTTAACACAAATGCAGGAAAATGCCCACTTTCTGATTAGTAGTATGATAGTTTATAAAAATAGATACAAATTAAGCACATAATGAATGTCAATGGTGCTAATTTTAGAGTTTATTATAGAAACAACACTGTTGGAATCACTTTTTAAAAAAAATTTGAGAAAATGTTGGTAGTGACCTTATCACCATAACTATACCCATAAATGACAGTAATAACTACAGTTAAACTTTTCCATATATGAAGTGAATAGAATGCAAATTTGTAATGAACCACAAAATAGAATGTACTTATTCCAGACTTCTTTTTTAATTAAGTACAAAACTGAAATACACAATTTATATAAAAGCCCTATTGTTTGCTTTCTTATTGCAATTCCAAGGCTCTAAATTTCGTTGAAATTAGTTTAACTATTTTTAGTGTATATTTGTGTATACTTATCAGTGTTTTAATTAACCTTCTTGTAGAGCAGATCTTGTAATACAAAGCAATTTCTTTTGTTTTTCCTTTTCTATTATGGTTTACTACAGGATATTGAATATAGGTCCTTGTGTTATACAGTAAGGACCTTGTTGTTTATCTGCTCTATAGATAAATAGATTTGTATATGCTCACCCCAAAGTCCCAATGCATCCCTCCCCAACATCTCACCCCCTTGGAAACCACAATTCTGTCCTCCATGTGAATCAGTTTCCATTTTCTCTTGTGTAAGTTCATTTATGTTCTATTTATACAAAGCAATTATAATCAGAGGGTTTTTACTCCTTTACTATGATTTAGTTCTAGCACAGTGGACTATATGAAATAGAGAAAATATGAAAATTACATAAGCTACATTTGTAAAACAGTTTTTATTTTTAAAAATAGTAATTACCAAAGTGCTTAGTCACGTCCAACTCTTGTGACCTTATGGACTGTATCCCTCCAGGCTGCTCTGTCCATTTGATTTCCCAGGCAAGAATATTGGAGTGTGTTGCTGTTTCCTCCTCTTCCTGACCCAGGGATAGGACCCACATCTCCTGCATTGGCAGCCAGATTCTTTACCACTGAGCCACCTGGGAAATTACCTAAGTACAAACTATTAAATATGTGGGAAATATTTGTGCTTTCTGATTCCAGAATAATATAATAATTCAACATGTGTAACACCATGCCATTAAAAAACTGCTTTGAAATAGAGCTTTATACCACTGTTCCTGAAATGTGTGTTCTATTCTGTTCTTTTCTATTCTTTTCATTCTTTACTTATTCCTCTTCTTCTTTCTACTTTTCCTGCTTCCCCTCCCTATCTTCTTTCTCCTCTGTCTCCATCTCCCTCACTCCCTTCTCCCTCTCCTCTAATACTTCCTCTCTTTCCCTTCTGTCATTCTTTTGAGTTTATCATTGGTGTGAAAAATAACTGCTCTAGGAATATGTTAACAATAATCACTCCTGAAATGTTATTTGCCCAATTACTTACCCATACTAATACAGATTCTGCTTAAATATAATACTTCATTGAATTGGAGGAAGAATATTTCTCTTTGTTTCTTTGTTTATGGCTTCCAGATTTTCAAGTTTTTTTTTTTTCTTGTTTATCACAGGTCTGGTGATGTTTAGCTTATCAATTGCATAACTATAATAAAATATAATTACATGACACTAAATTACAATTTATATTGAATTGTTTTTCCAGTGTATTTTTGTGTGTATGAAAGTAATATTGGTGAAAACAAATCACAATTCAATTATCTAAACAAAACAAGTAGGGTATCAAAAATTTCATTTTAACAATAAACAATATTTATTATTATTGTGTACATGCTCATTCATTCAGTCGTGTCCTACACTTTGCAACCCAATGGACTCTAACCCACCAGGTTCCTCTGTCCGTGGCATTTCCCAGGCAAGAATACTGGAGTTGTTTGCCAGTTTCTCCTCCAGGTGATATTCCTGACCCAGGAATCAAACCTGTGTCTCTTGCACTGAAAGAGGTTTCCTTCATTGCAGGTGGAGTCTTTACCGACTGAGCCATCAGGGAAGCCCAATATTCCAGTAAATGTGGACAGAGCTTCCCAGGTGGCTCTAATGGTAAAGAACCTGCCTGCCAATGCGGGAGACATAAGTGATGGCGGTTCGATCCCTGGGTCGGGAATATCCCCTGGAGGAGGGTATGGCAACCCACTCCAGTGTTCTTGCTGGAGAATCCCATGGACAGAGGAGCCTGGCGGGCTACCGTACATAGGGTCGCAAAGAGTCAGACATGACTGAAGCAACTGAGTATACACAGAAAGACATTCAAAAAATGTATTTCCTTCCCAAACTCCTACATATAATATGTAGTTATTTGGAGAAGAAATGTTCTCAGGGTCTTTTCTAATGCCTAAAAATTCCAGCATCACTTGATACCTAAAGCCACTGCCCATTTGCAATTTGTTCAGTGGCTGTGCTGTCTTTCAAAACGGACAAGATGACCATCCATGTGGAATTAAATGAAGATATATGCAATAGGGATATTTCTATATTGTAATCTATGACTTTGGATTCCATACACAACTTGCACATTCTTTGCACCACATTTGAGTGTATTATGACCATTTTGATGCAAAGTTATCAATAGCCTTCTTTCACATCTACTGGATAAAAAACATTTTTGATTGCCTTTCTCACACTAGCCCTTGCTGGGAAAAATCTTCCCAATACCTTTCTTTTCCATAATCTTCCCTCTTTTCCAAGTAATTCTCATAGTAATGTGTTCTACAGCTTTACCTGCTTTAAATGTCATCTTTCAGGGCTCAAAAATGCTTTTGTGGAATTTGTTACACTGAGAGTTGTTGGATGGAGAAGGCAATGGCACCCCACTCTAGTGCTCTTGCCTGGAAAATCCCATGGACAGAGGAGCCTGGTAGGCTGCAGACCATGGGGTCATGAAGAGTCGGACACGACTGAGCAACTTCACTTTCAATTTTCCCTTTCATGCATTGGAGAAGGAAATGGCAACCCACTCCAGTGTTCTTGCCTGGAGAATCCCAGGGATGGGGGAGCCTGGTGGGCCTCCGTCTATGGGGTCGCACAGAGTCGGACACGACTGAAGCGACTTAGCAGCAGCAGCAGCAGAGTTATTGGAATAATTTATAAGTCCCATAAAATTGTTAATTATTGATTTTGTTCTCACAATTATTAAGCCCTCCAAAATAGTGGATTGTTTGACTAGCACTCCAACTGCTTTCTCTGAGAAAATTCACTGTGTTACATAGACTTCACCAGGAAAAGCCAGACAGGTGACAAATGGCAATGTTTGCCAACTGTTAAACACGTGTAAACTCTGAGAAGTTCTTCCCAGTTGCCTCAGGTGTCTCACTGTGTTGTGTTGCTTAGGAGCAGAATCTATTTTAAACATCACCTGGAGAGGTTGGTCTGCTCTTGAAGCTCCTTCAGGAGTTGGCATTCAAAACAGGGTCATTAGTGAAGGATTCTGGCACCTTGCCTGAATCTTCTGTTATGTTTAGTTCCATTAGATTCAAATATACAAAACATGCCAGTGAGCAGAGAAGGGCAATCATTCAGAAATTACATTAGCAGTAGCTTGGAGGTAATTTTTGCTGTGTCCAGACTACCAGTACTACAAATACCTGATTTAAGGAGGCCAATGTAATTGACTGCTTGCCATCATATGAGAAACGTATATTAGAATCAAGCCAAAGATTTATACATAATAGATCCACAGTGCTATAAAGTGCCTGCTGAGTGTATTACCTCCATTATTTTCAATTTCAGAGTGAATTCTCTTTGTAAACTAGATATGTACCTTGTCAATCTCTTGTTTTGTAAATGGTTTCACTCTTCAATTTTCATGAGATAAACTGAGGTTTAAATGGAAAACATTTGGGACAAGTCACTTGAAAAGTCAAATAATCAGCATAATTTTATTTTCTCAAGCTCAGTTTATACCACATTCTGGTTTTCTTCTTTTTTCCTTTATTTCTTACTACCCCCATTCATTCCTTAAAACTGTTGTCATTTCTTCTAATATAAGATTTTAAAATTAGAAAATTATTGCCAAAATTAATTTTACCAGAGAGTTGATTTGAAAGATTTATACAATAATTTAACTGAAGATATTGATCTGTATTTGTTATTATATATATATATAATTATCACATGACACATGGCATATTATACTGATATATTTTGACTTAGTGTAACGCATATGTTCACTTTCCCTCATGAATAGTTAGTGAGGTTTTAAGTTTAATCAGACAGATTAAAGCAGATTATATAGCTTATATGCAAGATTAGTCCCTAAATTTCAAGTGTATGTAAATAATAATACATCATTTCTGGAGTATGTTTAGAATTACTCCATATGCTTACAAGCCATTTTGAATGAATTTCCGCCACTACCTCATGTCTAAATATGTATTTTACCAAGTTTTTGATTGAATTGTCTGACTATTGATTTCTATGAACTTTTATATAGTAAAAATAAATCAATGTAAACTTTTATGTTTCAAATGGGATGAACATATTTTAACTTCAAATGAGAGTAAAATTTTAATTTATGAGTATTTTAAATTTATGATTTTAATTTTATATTGATTTTTTGTCTGTTTCTATGTCTATGTGGCATCTGAGTTTTCTATTTTTCTTAGAAAAATGTAGATATGTTTTAAATATGTAGAGATACATATAACACAGGTACACACATTCATATATCTATATATATGTTTATAAAGTCAGTATAGATATATTTCAGTCTTTGTTATGTTCCCTTATGTTATCATTATACTTTATCTTTTATATAGTAAATGTTATTTAGGATAATTAAGCTAAATATCCTACAGTGATACTTAAAGTTTTTTTTTTCTTTTTTAGCAAATAAGCAAATGAGTTTTCAAACCTATGGATTTACTTTTTAAAAGGCAGAAATTAGTGACTGCCATTTTTTTGCTTTATTTAAAATTTGTCATATCAGCTTATAAAATTGTAGACATTTGTTTCACTTTCATCTGTATGAACTAAAATTGGTCATATCAATTTAATAATAAATCGCACTGTTGGGACTACAGATTAACAGTTATTTTAATGGATGGAATTTTGTTACTTGTGTTGCATGTCTGTGTGCTTACTGGGATTATAGGACATAAGAGTGTCAACCAATTTAGTTCCAAGTAAACTTCAGTAAAATGTGAGTTACATTTCTGTGTGTTGTCTTAAAATTTATGGGCCTTATCTAGTTTTCCTTGTCCCTGTTTATATCATTCACTATCAAAAATATAGCCATGACACTGATAAAATGTTGCTGTTCATGTTGTTCAAAAAATACTGTACCTTAGGAGAGTCTCTCTATAAAACATCATTCTGAGTCTGAAGAAATGGCATTTGGTGTTTGATCACTTGCATTAATATTGTTTTATTTTTATATCAAACAATAAAACTGCAGTAACATTGAATTACTGATGACATTTTTATTAGCAAACTGTGGACTTGAGATGATGCCTCTAGTTTACTGGACAGGGTAGCAAGCAAGTTAGAATGTTTGAAACATACAAGGACTTGTACATGAGTAAAATTTCCTTTTAGCCACACCTATGAGGTCCCTGAACACTATCTAAAGTAGCCGTATGCAGGAGATGGGTATTACTAATAGTAAAACCTCAGTAATTATCAGATCAGATCAGATCAGCCGCTCAGTCGTGTCCGACTCTTTGCGACCCCATGAATCGCAGCACGCCAGGCCTCCCTGTCCATCACCATCTCCCAGAGTTCACTCAGACTCACGTCCATCGAGTCAGTGATGCCATCCAGCCATCTCATCCTCTGTTGTCCCCTTCTCCTCCCGCCCCCAATCCCTCCCAGCTTCAGAGTCTTTTCCAATGAGTCAACTCTTTGCATGAGGTGGCCAAAGTACTGGAGTTTCAGCTTTAGCATCATTCCTTCCAAAGAAATCCCAGAGCTGATCTCCTTCAGAATGGACTGGTGGGATCTCCTTGCAGTCCAAGGGACTCTCAAGAGTCTTCTCCAACACCACAGTTCAAAAGCATCAATTCTTCGGTGCTCAGCCTTCTTCACAGTCGAACTCTCACATCCACACATGACCACAGGAAAAACCATAGCCTTGACTAGATGAACCTTTGTTGGCAAAGTAATGTCTCTGCTTTTGAATATGCTATCTAGGTTGGTCATAACTTTCCTTCCAAGGAGTAAGTGTCTTTTAATTTCATGGCTGCAGTCACCATCTGCAATGATTTTGGAGCCCAGAAAAATAAAATCTGACACTGTTTCCACTGTTTCCGCATCTGTTTCCCATGAAGTGGTGGGACCGGATGCCATGATCTTCATTTTCTGAATGTTGAGCTTTAAGCCAACTTTTTCACTCTCCACTTTCACTTTCATCAAGAGGCTTTTGAGTTCCTCTTCACTTTCTGCCATAAGGGTGGTGTCATCTGCATATCTGAGGTTATTGATATTTCTCCCGGAAGGTATTGGTAGAAAATAAGAACATATTTAATGTACCAAACACTTTTATTATTTTTAGTTCTTTAAATTTTTATGTTGCCACTACAAGTCTAGGAAATGGCTTACTTAATTCTATGATTTTATATCTCAAAGTTGCTTTCAGGATTGTATGGGAAATATTTCCAAATGGCTTTGTGAAAAATATCATTATTATATACAACTCTCTGGAAAATAATTAAAATTCACAGAAAATGTTTGCTATTGATTTAAAATCCAAAAACGATTAAAAAATAAATTAAAAAATCAAACAAAATGACTGACATGTTCATTAAGACAGAATATCAACTGAACACATTTAATGCAGTAATCTTTCCTTTTAGTTTTTTCAGTATACTCTTATATGTGAAGTACATAATTTTCTGCGGTCCTTAAGACAGTAAATGGCTAACCCTTAATGATGATTTTTAAAGGACTATTAAAATTAAAAAGTACCTATATTCATAAGAGTTTAGAGAATCTCTAAAATATCCTCTGAAATAGCTGTATTTTGTTTATTCTCTTCCATCTCCAAGAATGTGCCTGTATTTTCATGTATGATATAAATTATCACCCTCATTTCAATCATTTTAAAGATTATTTTAAATTGGCATATGGATAATGCATTCATAATGGCGGGCAATTTTGTTATTGCAATTCAAGCAGGTCAAGCAAAAGTTTTGTTTTTGTTTCCGTATATGGTAAAGCAAAAAATACTTCAAATTATTGTGTTCTGCTATATAGCCACAACTTTTAATATCCGATAAAGAGTATAATTTATAATTTGAAAAACAACATGCTTTGTACTTATATGTCTATAGGAGAAAGGAACTAATATGCCTCATAGTGTAGTAGTTTTCAATAGAAAGACTATCTTGTGAAATATGGTTTTCATATGCATCCCTTGGTACCTACTAAGTAGAGTTATTTTTAGCACTAGCATTTTTTTAATGTGCTACTTTAATGGTGCTATATATCATTTTTATTTAATTTCATTAGTAATATTAAACATTAAATCCCTTGTTGAATAGCAATTAAATTAAAAAGAAATAATCATTAAAATAATTAAGAATAGTATGCTTATTTTTCATAAATTCTCTATGTGTTTAATAATGTGTTTAATAATATCCCACCTCACAGGAATAAATTTGAGCCAATAAATTGTTTTTTTCAAAATTATTAGTCTAATTTATAAGCTATGATACTTATGCAAAGTGAGAATTTGCCTTTTTATTGTTAAATTTCAGGTACTTCTGCTGCATACCAATATAACACAAGTGACATCAAAATGGAATGTTAAGAGTGTCTATAGGTTAGAATTCCATGGTTGTCATGAAAATGTTCTGTTTATATAGTTTACCAGTAAGATCAAGATCAGTATCTAGAAGATATTGAGTATACAGTCTTGTTTTCCCATATTATGTGCACATTACAATTCAAGTCACAAAATATGGCACCATTATGTGACACTGTAACAGAAGATGCATATCTGACAATTTTAGTGTGATTTATGAACTGTTATTACTCCATTTTATTTATTCATAAATATAATAAAGATGATAAGTTAGCATTCCACTCGTTTCTTACAATGGGGTAGAGGCAGTCTTCTCCCATGAATCATCTTGGCTATTAAAGAATTATGAACTCTCATTTTTGCTAAAATAGTTTGTAAACAAAGCAGAAACTAGTTTGGCATGCATCTATTTTGTTGTGAATGAAAGTAGTGAGAATATGAACGAGGCAATCTGTCCAATTCTAACGTAATATGAAGAATGTTGGAAAAATAAAGATAGCATTATTATGCATTGTAGCAAACAGTAAGGTAGCCCAAATAAGTTTCCTTTACTAGCCACTCAGCAATTTGCTTTTTGTCCTTACAAAGTACAAAAAAAAAAAAAAAAAAGGAGTATTAATTCATCTCTTTTCAGGTTGGAGGCAAGGGGATATGTGTGTGGATTTTCTGCATTATCTTATTAACAAATTGAGATTCTTCTCCAAAATAGAGAAATAATTTGAGCCATTTTTATGCGTTTTATAATTTCCAAATTATTGTCTCAAATTAATTCTTTAAATCAGTGTATCTTTATAGCATCAAAGTCACACCATCATTAGTTAATCAGTAGATATTAATTTTTCACTTATTTTTTATTAACCTTTAAAGTGTCACTTGGGAAATTAAATCTTAACAAAAATAAGTTCATTGTTTAAATAAAGTAAAATATGAACAAAAATAGTGTAAATTGTATATGTGTTTGGGACTCAGAAGAGGTCAGTCTTCCTGGAATTAAGACTTTGGCATTCTTTACTGTACTGACATATTAAATATAAAGAATATCTGGAGTACAGAATAAAGTGTGTAAATGAAGAAGGAAAACCACTGAAGGGCACACATTTGGGCTTGAAATGTAAGGTAAATCAAACAAAGTTTTATAAAAGATAAAAAATAAATCATCTCAAAATTTTGGGGAAAAAATATCTGACAGTTTAAAAATTAAGGGTGAGTTACTCTGAGAAACCTACATGCAGGTAAGGAAGCACCAGTTAGAACTGGACAGGGAACAACAGACTGGTTCCAAATAGGAAAAGGAATACGTCAAAGCTATATACTGTCACCCTGATTATTTATGTGCAGAGTACATCATGAGAAACGCTGGTCTTGAAGAAGGACAAGCTGGAATCAAGATTGCCAGGAGAAATATCAATAACCTCAGATATGCAGATGACACCACCCTTATGGCAGAAAGTGAAAAGGAACTAAAAAGCCTCTTGATGAACATGAAAGAGGAGAGTGAAAAAGTTGGTTTAAGCTCAACATTCAGAAAACAAAGATCATGGCATCTGGTCCCATCACTTCATGGCAAATAGATGGAGAAACAGTGGAAACAGTCTCAGACTTTATTTTTTTGGGCTCCAAAATCACTGTAGATGGTGATTGCAACCATGAAATTAAAAGACACTCCTTGGAAAGAAAGTTATGACCAACTTAGATAGCATATTCAAAAGCAGAGATATTACTTTGTCAACAAAGGTCCGTCTAGTCAAGGCTATGGTTTTTCCAGTGGTCATGTATGGATGTGAGAGTTGGACTGTGAAGAAGGCTGAGTGCCGAAGAATTGATGCTTTTGAACTGTGGTGTTGGAGAAGACTCTTGAGAGTCCCTTGGACTGCAAGGAAATCCAACCAGTCCATCCTAAAGGAGACCAGTCCTGGGTGTTCATTGGAAGGACTGATACTAAAGCTGAAACTCCAACATTTTGGCCACCTCATACGAAGAGTTGACTCATTGGAAAAAACCTTGATGCTGGGAGGGATTGGGGGCTGGAGGAGAAGGGAAAGACAGAGGATGAGATGACTTGATGGCATCACCGATTCGATGCACATGAGTTTGGGTGAACTCCGGGAGTTGGTGATGGACAGGGAGGCCTGGCATGCTGCAAATCATGGGGTTGCAAAGAGTCGGACAAGAGTGAGAGACTGAACTGAACTGAACTTTGTGGAAATAACAAACATCATCACAAAATGTAATATTTTACCAAATAAGTAATTGGCATTCTGAGACATTCATATTACTTCCATGAATTTAACTTACTTCTGTGCCCTTTTACATCATGTGAATGAAACCAAAATCTTAGTTTAGATATAATGCCTAGTAATTTTTTACATTTTTTTCCAAAAGCAGAGAAAATATGTTGGTTTAAATTGCAAGTGTATTTGGTCCTAGATGGGATGGTGGTTTAGTCACTTAGTCGTGTCTGACTCTTAGGAACCCACGGACTGTAGACCTTCAGGCTCTTCTGTCCATGGGATTTCCCAGGAAGGAATACTGGAGTAGGTGTCATTTCCTTCTCTAGGGAAACTTCCCGATGCAGGGAGTGTACCCAGCTCTACTGTACTGCAGGAGGATTCACAACCAACTGAGCCACCAAGGAAGCCCTAGAAGGAATAACAATGTGATTAAATAGAAAAGTGGATATAAGCATGCATTTTCCCTTCAAAAATCAGAATGGAACACATCATAATAAATATGATTCTAGGGGAAGTTGGGATCACATTACTAAAAATAAAAAAATTCCTTACAATGACTAAAAGAAGAGAAAGAATTTGCAGACTTGCTAGGAGGGGGTGATAATTGCTTCAGTGAGTTTGATAATGTAAAATCCTTCAAAAATACTAGTGGTTTTGATTGGAGATCTACTCAACTCAAGAATTAAAGTGCCTGTAATTGTGAATAGACAACTTAAATATCCCCTACCAAGGAGATATAAAAGCAATTGTATTCATATAACTATTAAAATAGTATTATATATTGAGAAATGAAAGGTGTTTATTTGATTAATTTTATCTTCAATTATTTTATATTTGTTACAGAAACTATAATTCTAAGTAGAAGACATAATTAGAGGAAAGAATAAGATTTTTTTAGGAGAGTATAAATTTAGCAAGGGGAGGTGACCAGCCTTCGTTTCTCACATTTGATTAAGGGATTTATGCTTTTGCAAGATATATTCAGGCTAATTAAAATCATGCTTGTGTTTTCATTAATGGGAGCAGAACAGAAATTTCTCAAGCTCATGAATATATATATACTATGTGATATCAAGTTAGGTTCCAGTTTTGATCATCAGAGGTAAGAAAAGTAAATGATTCAGTTTTCCTTTTATGAAAAATGGGTTTTTTTTTACTTATTTACTTTTAACAGGAAGGAAAAATGTTTAAATATACAGAGACTTGCAGATATACAGAGATATACAGATACATAGAGACTTGCAGATATACAGAGATCTCAGTTTCCCTTTGGAAACATACTTTACTGAATAATAAATGTTAAAATAGTAACATTAAAATTCTGCAACGCCCGCCTTTTTTTATTTAGCAAGAAAAAATCATTCCTGTACCCTCACCAAGGTCTAAAATGTGAACATATTAAATGGTGTTTCGAAGTTAGGTTTAGACAGCGCCCTTTCAGATCCTTTTATATGTGTACCAATTTTTTTCATAAAATATTGCTACTTGTTATTAAAACAATATTAATATTAGTGACTCAAATACTTTGGCCATCTGATGCGAAAAACTGACTCATTTGAAAAGAAACTGATGCTGGGAAAGATTGAAGGTGGGTGGAGAAGGGGACGACAGAGGATGAGATGGTTGGATAGCATCACCGACTTGATGGACATGAGTTTGAGTAAACTCCAGGAGTTGGTGATGGACAGGGAAGCCTGGTGTGCTGCAGTCCATGGGGTCACAAAGAGTCAGACATTACTGAGCAATTGAATTGAACTGAGTAATAATAACAGCAAGAGTAAATAGCTACCATTCATTAAGAATTATTACTGAAACTTTTCTGAATGTTTTACTGAAATTAACTAAGATCCTAAATAATGTAGCCACTATCTTCATTTTACAAACTTAAAGATTAAGGTTTTAAAAATTTAATCACTTTCCCAACTTTGCAGTTATTAAGTAGCAAAGCTGAGAACAGAAAAAATATCCAGCACTGTCCAAGTCTTATATTATCTGCAAAAAGACAGTGAAAGACATGGAAATATTAGGAATTCAAATTCTATCCTAAGACAACCCAGAAGGGTTCACATTTCTTATGGAAAAAAACAAGGGTGGTATATCACTGCAAAGGAATTGCCGTGTTGCAAAATGAGAATGAGATTCTCATCTCACAGGCAGAGTAATGAGGCTATGGGGCTTCCCTGGTGGCTCAGTGGTAAAGCATCTGCCTGCCAATGCAGGAGACACAGGTTTGATCCCTGGTCCAGGAAGATCCCCTGGAGAAGGAAATGGTAACCCACTCCAGCATTCTTCCCTGGAGAACCCTGTGGAGCCTTGCTTGTTACAGTCCATGGAGTCGCAAAGCATCAGACATGACTTAGTGACATGACCACATAGATGATAAAGTTGCTGCTGCTGCTGCTGCTAAGTCACTTCAGTCGTGTCCGACTCTGTGCGACCCCATAGACTGCAGCCCACCAGGCTCTGCCGTCCCTGAGATTCTCCAGGCAAGAACACTGGAGTGGGTCGCCATTGCCTTTTCCATTGTGTGAAAGTGAAAAGTGAAAGTGAAGTCACTCAGTTGCGTCCGACTCATAGTGACCCCATGGACTGCAGCCTACCAGGCTCCTCCATCCACGGGATTTTCTAGGCAAAAGTCCTGGAGTGGCTTGCCATTGCCTTCTCTGCATGATAAAGTTAGGAAGTGAATACAGGCCACCAGGGAACTAAAGAAAGATAACTTTTCCACATGTTTTGTTTTAATATTGTTGAAGTTTCTTAGTGTTTTGAGCAATAAAGAAAAATGTGTTACAAATATTTGTATAAAATATCCATCGTAGGGAGATGCCCTGTGTTTTCTCACACGAAAAAATATTCTCAGACGACCTAAGGTTAAAATTTTAAGTGCAGCTGCTGTTCAAAATTCTCACTAGGAGTCATTTACAAGTTAACCAACCTCAAGAAATACAAAATCAAACAAAAATTGTCTTGGTCAAATTGTTTCTAAAATGTCCAAAATTAACTCACAATTAACATCTTCCTAAATTTTAAAAGGAAATTTATGTGAGATATTATTCACCTGCATAAATGGATTCATTTATTCTTTCAGTTCAGTTCAGTCACATACTCCTGTTCGACTCTGCAACCCCATTGATTGAATCACACCAGGCCTCCCTGTCCATCACCAACTCCCGGAGTTCACCCAAACTCATGTTCATCGAGTCAGTGATGCCATCCAGCCATCTCATCTTCTGTCATCCCCTTCTCCTCCTGCCCCCAATCCCTCCAGGCTCCAGAGTCTTTTCCAGTGAGTCAACTCTTCACTTGACGTGTCCAAAGTATTGGAGTTTCAGCTTTAGCATTAGTCCGTCCAATGAATACCCAGGACTGATCTCCTTTAGAATAGACTGGTTGGATCTCCTTGCAGTCCAAGGGACTCTCAAGAGTCTTCTCCAACACCACAGTTCAAAAGCATCAATTCTTCCATGCTCAGCCTTCTTCACAGTCCAACTCTCACATCCATACATGACCACAGGAAAAACCATAGCCTTGACTAGACGAAACTTTGTTGGCAAGGTAATGTCTCTTGCTTTTGAATATGCTATCTAGGTTGGTCATAACTTTCCCTCCAAGGAGTAAGTACCTTTTAATTTCATGGTTGCAGTCACCATCTGTAGTGATTTTGGAGTCCAAAAAAATAAAGTCTGACACTGTTTCCACTGTTTGTCCATCTATTTCCCATGAAGTGATGGGACCAGATGCCATGATCTTAGTTTTCTGAATGTTGAGCTTTAAGCCAACTTTTACCCTCTCCTCTTTCACTTTCATCAAGAGGCTTTTTAGTTCCTCTTGACTTTCTGCCATAAGGGTGGTGTCATCTGCATATCTGAAGTTATCGATATTTCTCCTGGCAATCTTGATTCCAGCTTGTGCTTCTTCTAGCCCAGCATTTTCCATGATGTACTCTACATATAAGTTAAATAAGCAGGGTGACAATATACAGCCTTGACGTACTCCTTTTCCTATTTGGAACCAGTCTGTTGTTCCCTGTCCAGTTCTAACTGTTGCTTCCTGACCTGCATATAGGTTTCTCAAGAGGCAGGTCAGCAGGTCTGGTATTCCCATCTCTATCAGAATTTTACACAGTTTATTGTGATCCACACAGTCAAAGGCTTTGGCATAGTCAATAAAGCAGAAATAGATGTGTTTCTGGAACTCTCTTCCTTTTTTGATGATCCAGTGAATGTTGGCAATTTGATCTCTGGTTCCTCTGCCTTTTCTAAAACCACCTTGAACATCTGGAAGTTCACGGTTCACGTGATGCTGAAGCCTGGCTTGGAGAATTTTGAGCATTACTTTACTAGCGTGTGAGATGAGTGCAATTGTGTGGTAGTTTGAGCATTCCTTGCATTGCCTTTCTTTGGGATTGGAATGAACACTGACCTTTTCCAGTCCTGTGGCCACTGCTGAGTTTTCCAAATTTGCTGACATATTGAGTGCAGCACTTTCACAGCATCATCTTCCAGGATTTGGAATAGCTCAACTGGAATTCCATCACCTCCACTAGCTTTGTTCCTAGTGATGCTTTCTAAGGTCCACTTGACTTCACATTCCAGGATATCTGGCTCTAGGTGAGTGATCACACCACTGGGATTATCTTGGTCATGAAGGTCTTTTTTGAACAGTTCTTCTGTGTATTCTTGCCACCTCTTCTTAATAGCTTCTGCTTGTGTTAGGTCCATACAATTTCTGTCCTTTATCAAGCCCATCTTTGCATGAAATTTTCCCTCGGTATCTCTAATTTTCTTGAAGAGATCTCTAGTCTTTCCTATTCTGTTGTTTTCCTCTATTTCTTTGCATTGATCACTGAGGAAGGCTTTCTTATCTTTTCTTGCTGTTCTTTGGAACTCTGCATTCAGATGCTTATGTCTTTCCTTTTCTCCTTTGCTTTTCGCTTCTCTTCTTTTCACAGCTATTTGTAAGGCCTCCCCAGACAGCCATTTTGCTTTTTTGCATTTCTTTTCCATGGGGATGGTCTTGATCCCTGTCTCCTGTACAGTGTCATGAACCTCCATCCATAGTTCATCAGGCACTCTGTCTATCACATCTAGTCCCTTAAATCTATTTGTCACTTCCACTGTATAATCATAAGAAATTTGATTTAGGTCATACCTAAATGGTCTGGTGGTTTTCTCCACTTCCTTCAATATAAGTCTGAATTTGGTAGTAAGGAGTTCATGATCTGAGCCGCAGTCAGCTCCTGGTCTTGTTTTTGCTGACTGCATAGAGCTTCTCTATCTTTGGCTGCAAAGAGTATAATCAGTCTGATTCCAGTGTTGACCATCTGGTGATGTCCATGTGTAGAGTCTTCTCTTGTGTTGTTGGAAGAGGGTACTTGCTATGACCAGTGCGTTCTCTTGGCAAAACTCTATTAGTCTTTGTCCTGCTTCATTCTGTATTCCAAGGCCGAATTTGCCTGTTACCCCAGGTGTTTCTTGACTTCCTACTTTTGCATTCCAGTCCTCTATAATGAAAAGGATATCTTTCAGGGGTATTAGTTCTAAAAGGTCTTGGAGGTCTTCATAGAACCATTCAACTTCAGCTTCTTTAGCACTACTGGTCGGGGTATAGACTTGGATTACTGTGATATTGAATGGTTTGCCGTGGAAACAAACAGAGATCATTCTGTCATTTTTGAGATTGCATCCAAGTACTGCATTTCAGACTCTTTTGTTGACCATGATGGCTACTCCATTTCTTCTAAGGAATTCCTGCCCATAGTAGTAGATATAATGGTCATCTGAGTTAAATTCACCCATTCCAGTCCATTTTAGTTCACGGATTCCTAGAATGTCGACATTCACTCTTGCCATTTCCTGTTTGACTACTTCCAATTTGCCTTGATTCATGGACCTAACATTCCAGGTTCCTATGCAATACTGCTCTTTACAGCATTGGATCTTGCTTCTATCACCAGTCACATCCACAACTGGGTATTGTTTTTACTTTGGCGCCATCCCTTCATTCTTTCTGGAGTTATTTCTCCACTGATCTCCAGTAGCATATTGGTCACCTCCCAATCTGGGCTGAGTATTCAGAGGACCCCCTCCTCCCTACTGCCTCCAAGTTGTATATATTTTCTCGTTCCACAGAGTAGAACACTAACTGGCATTAATACAATTAGAGAAGGCCCAGACTTCTGGACAACTCCATCTAGATCCATCTCATTCCTTTATAATTCATGAAGGGAACCGAGAGGCCTTTCTATATTACCTCAATTTCCCTAGTTCTGATTTACTTATGTTAAATTATACAATGTGTCATATAACAGAAATAATGTGGAATATGAATGCACATGGCCTGAGACATCATCTTAAAAGCTGGAAATACTCATCTTACTCTTTATTCTACATATGTTATATTGAGTTAACACTTATCAAAATGTGGGGGAAAGATGAGTCTAAATAAAATCATTAAAGATCAGATTCTAAGGGCTCCTTTGGCATTCCTGATAGCTCAGTTGATGAAGAATGTGTCTGCAGTGCAGGAGACCCTGGTTGGATTCCTGGATCAGGAAAATTCTCTGGAGCAGGGATAGGCCAGTGTTCTGGCCCGGAGAATTTCATGGACTGGATAGTCCATAGGATTGCAAAAAGTCAGATACGACTGAGCGACTTTCACTTTCACTGGCATTCCCTTCATTCAGTAACTGGCTGCAATATATTAAACACACATTTTGTGCTGGGCAATGTACTGAGCATTTGTGATTCAACAAGAATTAACATGAGTTCTCAGTATTGTGCTATCCTTTGTCACTCAGTCATGTCCAACTCTTTGCCACTCCATGGACGGTACCCTGCCAGGCTCCTCTGTCCATGGGATTCTCCAGGCAAGAATTCTGGAGTGGGTTGTCATGCCCTTCTCTAGGGGATCTTCCCAACCCAGGGATTGAACCCAGGTCTCCCGCATTGCAGGTGGATTCTTTACCATCTAAGTCACCAGGGAAGCCTATGAATACTACAGTGGGTAGCTTATCCCTCCTTCAGGAGATCTTCCCAACCCAGGAATGGAATCAGGGTCTCCTGCATTTCAGGCAGATTCTTTACCAGCTGACCTACCGGGGAAGTCCATTCTCAGTACTAGAGAGATTCAAATATTTAGCTATGGACAGTGTTAGTTTCCTTATGCTATGCAACAAATTACTATACACTTTGTGGCATAAATGAACACTCATTTATTATCTCATACGTCATATTCCAGAATTCTAGGCAGTCTCAGCTGAACTCTGACTAGGGTATCACATGGCAGAAGTCAAGGTGGTTCCTTAACAGAGGGATGGGTTCCAGGTTCATTCAGGTTGATAGCAGAATAAATTCTCATTGTAAGATTGAGGTCCCATTTTCTCACTGCCTGTCATCTGAGAGTCTTTCTCAGATATTGAAAAAATCAAAGTGTTACTTGCTCAGTTTTCTCTGACTTTTTGCGACCCCATGGAGACCAGCCCACCAGGCTCCTCTGTCCATGGGATTCTCCAGGCAAGAATTCTGGAGTGAGTAGCCATTAACTTCTCTGGGAGATCTTCCAGACCCAGGAATGTGACCTGGGTCTCCTGCATTGTCAGCATATTCTTTATCTCCTGAGCCACCAGCAAAGCCCAGATAGATCTTTTAGCTCTTTCCCACAAGGCCTCCTTCAGCTTTAGGCCAGGAACAACTCTGAGTTTTCAAATCTTTGACTTCCTTTCCTGCTCCCTGTTGAAGAAAATGCTCTGCTTTTAAATGCTGCTTTAGCTTAGATTAGGCTCACTGGGTAATCTTTTATTTACCATGAGTTGTAGTCTCAATTACAAAACACTGTAACTTCAAAAAACTACCTTGCTGTTACAAAGACTGAGGGTCATGGGCATGATCTTAGAATTCTAAATACCACCAACACAGATAGGAGTAGAGTCCAGAGAATAGCCTTTGTAGAGATAGGTTACACTCGAATTTGATGCCACACTACTCAGCAATGCAAACATATGAATGTAAAAAAATTAAAAGTAAAGAAAAAAGATTGTGGAAAAGTAGCTAAAAATTCACCAAGACTGCCTTTTCCACACTTCAGCTTTTTAGTAGGCGATATCTGAATTTGTTATTCCATATTCTGTTTCATGTTATACTCTTGATCCCTAGGTGTTTAGTTTTTGTTGCTGTTACTGTCTGTATTGTTGTTGTTATTGTGAGCCAACCATATGTATTTGATGTTAACATTATAAAAGATTCACTTTCCCTTGGAGGATTTTGCAGAAGGTTCTTAAATCTTTAATCAAGTGAGTGCCTCTGTGTATCAATCAGTGTTACACAAGAGAAAAATAACCTCTCTCTCTCTCTCTTTTTTTTTTTTTTTTTTTTAGGGAAGCCTCAGCTATGCTCTTAAAGTTTATCAAATGTTTGAACTAAGCCCACCCAAATTATCACATCTATAAATGCCTTCATAGCAGCACCTCAGTTGCTGTTTGATTACCGTAGCCAGTCAAGTTGACATATAAAAAACACCCTCACTAGTTGTTGTTTTTGTGTCAAAAGAAATAAAGACATTTACTTTATTCGCAAAGTGTCATTACACCACAATCTATTGAAACTGATCCTTCCCTTCTTCATTGATTTCCCTGAATGCATACTAGTGAAAGTCACTCATTCATGTCCGACTGTGACCCCAAGGACTATACAGTCCATGGAATTCTCCAGGCCAGAATATTGGAGTGGGTAACTATTCTCTCTCCAGGGGATCTTCCCAACCTAGGAATTGAACCGGAGTCTCCTGCATTGCAGGCAGATTCTTTACCAACTGAGCTACCAGGGAAGCCCCAAATGCATATGAGACTGGCAGATATATCTATCCAGAAATGTTGTGAGCAAGGATGTGGTTACCTTGTACATGAGTCAACCATCATGATAATTTAGAAATGATCATCCACTTTCCTATTTTATATTGATGAGCAAAATAGGTGGACACAAATAGCACAAATAACACTATCTCTACATATTTTATAATTTCAATTTAACATTGCAATAAAATAATAATAAAAAGAAATGCAATAAGTTCAAAATCAACTAACACTTCAAGTTCTAGAGCTGTTCATTCGCGTCCATAGTGAGGGGGTAGAAAAAGGGTTTCAGGTCAAACCCAAAGTGCCTCTTTCTTGCATATTGTTTCTGCACAAAGCTGTGCTTGCCCATATTCAGACAGAAGACCTTGAAGAGGCTGCAGTGTAGAAAGGCAACTCATCAATTTGGCAAACTTTTGTGGTTAGCTTGTTCTCTGAGTGAATCTCTTGTTTTTCATATTGACTTAGATTTCAAGCCTTCCCAAAGATTACTTCAATTCATGTATCATACTACTGAATGACAAATTGACACTTCTTCTCCCTTAGGTAATTTCTAAGTGTACACATAAGAGGAGAAAGTAAAGGTCATCCATTTATCTACAAAAAATGTTCAGTCAATAAACTTTTCTCTAAAAAACTGCGGTATTGTCTTGAATGTTCCAAGATAAAAAATATTAAAAGCTTGTTGCAAAACTATAATCCTCTTTTAGGTATTTTTAAATGTCATTTCCATTGTGTTACCAATAATTACTGTCACTGTCTTCATCATTTATTGATGGAAGATACAAAGGTCTGGAAAAGTGGGAAGACAAAATGAGTAGTTTTAATTGTTATATTAAAGAACATATTGACATTTTTTTATTTTTTTATTGAAAAATAATTTTCATTTATTTTTATCTGAGTAAAACATCTTTTTCCAAAGCCTAACGTGATGAGGTCAAATTCTTTCTGAGGAAAAAATATATTAAACCGCTCTGCTTTTGTATGTTTATGAGTTTATACTTCCTGCCTATATTATTCTAATAAAGCATCATAATTAAAGTTAACACAAAGTCATTATTGCCTGGAAATATCACATACAGAAATCATGTTGTCATTGTGGAAATTTCAGATGGCTGAATGCCTATGGTCTATTTTAGGAAATTCTAAGGTGTACTATCCACAGATTTTACCTACAGAGAAAAAGAATTAGACATAAATTGATTTTAATGCAAGTCATGATAATTTCATTTTGAAAGAAGTTAGATTTGACAGTTTCTTAAAACTGTAATAAATGTATATTAATGTATTTATAATATAGAAATATAAATTATAAACATTATTTCATAAGTTTATGGATATTACTATATTATTTCATAATGTCTTCTCTATAAATCAGGATTTCTGTTAAGTTTCTCCTACATATGACACAAATTAAGTGAGTCAAAGAGATGAAAAATGATGTAACACTATTCAATTCATCACTGTTAGATTAAGTTGCTATTGAAAATAACCATTCAAACAAGTGTTGGTATAATCTGGGTTGCTAAACTATGGCCAGAGGGTCATATTCAATCTACTGTCTGTTTTTGTATAGACCACAAAGAAAGAAAGCTGTTATATTTTTTAACAGCTACATCTAAAATTATTGTGTAAGTACCTTTATAATATCCTCAATTTTGCCTCTTTGCTGAAATCTTTAAACCATTTACTATCTAGTCATTTAAATAAAAGTCTGCCAACCTTTATGTCAAATGAACAGAAACACTGAGGAAAGAGAAAAGCTGAATTCTACTTTATTGTTTGAAAATTATACCTTTGTGAACTCAGAAAAGATATTGTTATGTTAGACCCAATTCTTTCATCTTTAAAATGGACATAGTAATATGATTTGATCACTTCATACATATAATAATTCCCAAAGAAATAATTTTATGCAATCTCTTTGAAAAGTATATAACACAGTAATATGAATATGTTATGAAATTAAAATACACATAAGGTTTGACTTTAAGAGCAGGCTTTGGAGTGATTGCTGAATTTCAATTCCAGATAAGCCACTTTCTAGCATTGTTGATTTAGGGAAACTTGCCCTAAATTAAACTCAGCTATTTAGCCTAACAAACTTTCTGTAACCTGTTACTATTATTTGCTTTTATTTTTGCAAGTTGAAGCTGTGTGAAGAAGTAACTGCTGGCAGATCGCTGTTTCCCTGATTAGTTTTTATCCACCTCTTTCCTAGAAATCTGCTTGCATTGCCCACTGGCAGTGACAAATTTTCTGATAATGAATGATTTCTTCTGGAAATTCTTTCTTATGGGGTTGACTTTGTGATTCAAATGCTTGGGAAACACTCGACCCTGATCTTATCCTGCAGTTTGGTCACTGTGTCTTCTATTGCAAGGATATTGCATCTTGGCCCAGAGATGTATCCGTTTTCCAAAGCTCCCTCCTACATTGACTTGGAGATTTGTCTTTCTTCTGACTCACTCTCTTCTACAATAATTCTAGAATACTGAGAAGCTATTGCATATAGTGCTTGGGTGGGTTGAGTCCCAACATGGAACTATGAATAAATTAGAGCAGATTTTCTATTATTTTTAAGAATCCTACTTTCCCAGTGTAAATGTTATACATCTTGCTTGCTTGCATGACAACAATAATCTAGGGGCCTAATGTTAAACCTAAGAATTAAATCTTTCTAGTGGATTTTTTCCACACTTATGCTGGGTCACATAACTCAGTAGTATAACAGCAGTCCTAGGCCTGCTTAATCTGAGGACCATACCAGTAAAAATCCTTCATAAAAATGACTCTACTGCACTAAATCAAGTACAAACATTTGTCTTAGAATTCCAAAATCCTGTTTTTTCTTGGTGCCTTCTATATACTCAGAATATTATGTCATCCTTTCATCCTAGGGCAACTCGATTAATATCCACAACTTGAGACAGCGCAGGGCCCTGAGTCACTTATGTTAAAAACCAAATTTAACATCTGCTAAGTATGTGCCAACAAAGGTCTGTCTAGTCAAGGCTATGGTTTTTCCTGTGGTCATGTATGGATGTGAGAGTTCGACTGTCAAGAAGGCTGAGCACCGAAGAATTGATGCTTTTGAACTGTGGTGTTGGAGAAGACTCTTGAGAGTCCCTTGGACTGCAAGGAGATCCAACCAGTCCATTCTGAAGGAGATCAGCCCTGGGATTTCTTTGGAAGGAATGATGCTAAAGCTGAAACTCCAGTACTTTGGCCACCTCCTGTGAAGAGTTGACTCATTGGAAAAGACTGATGCTGGGAGGGACTGGGGGCAGGAGGAGAAGGGGATGACAGAGGATGAGACGGCTGGATGGCATCACTGACTCAATGAACGTGAGTC
Source organism: Bison bison bison (assembly GCF_000754665.1). Taxonomy (NCBI): domain Eukaryota; kingdom Metazoa; phylum Chordata; class Mammalia; order Artiodactyla; family Bovidae; genus Bison; species Bison bison. Next base: position 4,934,877 of record NW_011495086.1, on the reverse strand, counting down.
TGGGTGAATTCCGGGAGTTGGTGATGGACAGGGAGGCCTGGCGTGCTGTGATTCATGAGGTCGCAAAGAGTCGGACACGGCTGAGCAACTGAACTGAAGTATGTGAAATATTTACCCCTAAAACATCACAGTGTTAACACATCTATGATCTTGGACCAGCCTGTCTATTTCCCTAACTTTACTGAATTTAGTAGATGATCCTAAGAAGATTGCTTCAATGCAGATCATTAGCTAAGATGTCCATTCAAGGATATAAGTAACTAAGTAAAGTCGCTCAGTCGTGTCGAACTCTTTGCGACCCCATGGACTGTAGCCTACCAGGCTCCTCTGTCCATTGGACTTTCCAGGCAATAGTACTGGAGTGGATTGCCATTTCCTTCTCCAGAGGATCTTCCCAACCTAGAGATCGAACCCGGGTCTCCTGCATTGTAGACAGACACTTTACCGTCTGAGCCACGAGGGAAGTCTTATTCAAGGATATGTTAGAACTCAATTCCGCAAAGCCTGTTTTTTTCCATTAAGCTGCTCACTTTGAAAGCAAAGTTCACTACAACAGGGATAATAGTTTTCCTTTTAAAAATGTTAGAGAGAAAACAAAGTTTGCATCATAATGATCCTGAAATAATTAGAATTATTTCAAGCTATTAATAAAAGTGTTACTCTGGTTGTTTTTATTAAAATGTTTTAGGTGTTTAAGTTGCTGCTAAATCATATTGCTTAGAGTGATTTTATGTGATTTTTTCTTAATTAAAGATAGTAAAAGCAGAGTGTAGCAACTTAGTTTTTCCACAGTCCATCATTTTGCAACAACCTGTGAGTACATGTGTCCTCTGCCATTAGTATAACAAATTGTATTCTTTAGCTATAAATGAAGATGTAAATTGTGAACCATTAATTTTCTCAAATAATTTTTATTAATAACCTATCGTTCTCATATTTTAATATCCATTGGACTGAGTTTAAAATTAATTATAAAAAATAAAATGACAATTTTCAGGAATGAAAAATTTTGTTTTTCAGTCACTCAATCGTTGTCTGATTCTTTGCAACCACGTGGACTGCAGAACACCAGATTTCCCTATCCTTTACTGTCTCCCAAAGTTTTTTCAATCTCATGTCCAGTCAGTGATGCCATCCAACCATCTCATCCTCTATTATCCCCTTCTCCTCCTGTCCACAGTCTCCTACAGATCAGAGTCTTTTCGAGTGAATCAGCTCTTCCTGCAGGTGGCCAAAGTATTGGAGCTTCAGCTTCAGCATCAGTCCTGCCAGTGAGTATTCAGGGTTAATTTCCTTTAGGATTGACTGGTTTATCTCCTTGATGTCCAAGGGACTATAAAGAATCTTCTCCAACATTACAGTTCAAAAGCATCAATTATTTGGCACTCAGCCTTCTTTAAAGTCCAATTCTCACACTTGTACATGACTAATGGGAAAACCACAGCTTTGACTAGACAGAACTTTGTCAGCAAAGTAATGTCTCTGCTTTTTAATGTGCTGTCTAGGTTTGTCATAGCTTTTCCTCCAAGGAACAAGAGTCTTTTTATTTCATGGCTGCAGCCACAATCCACAGTGATTTTGGAGCTCAAGAAAATAAAGTCTGTCACTGTTTCCATTGATTCCCCATCTATTTGCTATGAAGTGATGGACTGGATTCCATGATTTTCTTTTTTAGAATGCCGAGTTTTAAGCCAGCTTTTTCACTCTCTTCTTTCATTTTCATCAAGAGGTTCTTTAGTCCTCTTCACTTTCTGCCATTAGGGTGGTTCATCTGCCTATCTGAGGTTATTGATATTTCTCCTGGCAATCTTGATTCCAGCTTGTGATTCTTCTAACCCCGTGTTTTGCAGGATGTACTCTAGGCTCAGATGGTAAAGAATCTGCCTGCAATGAAGGAAACCTGGGTTCAGTCCCTGGGTTGGGAAGATCCCCTGGAGAGGGAAATGGCAACCCACTCCTTTGTTCTTGCCTGGGAAATCCTATGGACAGAGATACCTGGTGGGCTGCAGTCTATGGAGTCATGAAGAATTGAACATGACTGAGTAAATAAGCACAGTGTACAACATAAATTCTGAAAATAAGTAAATAAGCAGGATGACAATATTCACCCTTGACATACTCCTTTCCCAATTTTGAACCAGTCTGTTTTTCCCTGTCCAGTTCTAACTGTTGATCCTTGACAGGCATACAGATTTCTCAGGAGGCAGATAAGGTGGTATGGTGTTCCCATTTCTTGAAGAATTTTCTGCTGTTTTCTGCAACACATAATGTTGAAGGCCTTAGTGTACTCAATGAAGCAGAAGTAGATGTTTCTCTGGAACTCTCTTGCCTTTTCTATGATCCAACCGATGCTGGTAATTTGATCTCCGGTTCCTCTGCCTTTTCTGAATCTAACTTGTACATCTGAAAGTTCTCGGTTCATGTACTGTTGGAGTCCCACTTAGAGTATTTTGAGCATTACCTTGCAAGCATGTGAAATGAGTCAGTTGTGTAGTGGTTGCATTTGTAGTCATTGCAATTGTGTAGTGTAGCATTGCCCTTCTTTGGAACTGAAATGAAAACTGACCTTTTCCAGTCCTGTGACCACTGCTGAGCTCTCCAAATTTGCTGGCATATTAAGTGCAGCACTCTAACAGCATGATCTTTTAAGATTTGAAATAGTTCAGCTGGAATTCCATCACCTCCACTAGTTTTGTTTGTAGTAATGCTTCCTAAGGCCCACTTGACTTCACACTCCAGGATATCTGACTCTAGGTGACTCATCACACACTCGTGGTTTTCCAGGTCGGTCATTACTGGTGCACTGGGATGACCCAGAGGGATGGTATGGGGAGGGAGGTGGGAGGGGGGTTCAGGATAGGGAACACATGTACACCTGTGGTGGATTCATGTCAATGTATAGCTAAACCAATACAATATTGTAAAGTAATTAGCCTCTAATTAAAATAAATACATTTATATTAAAAAGAATTGTTTTGTACAGGTTTTTATGTGTATTCTTGCCATGTCTTCTTAATCTCTTTTGTTTATGTTTGGTTCGTGCCATTTTTGCCCATCTTTGAATTAAATATTCCCCCTTGGAATCTCTAATTTTCTTGAAGAGATCTCTAGTCTTCCCCATTCAATTGTTTTTCTCTATTACTTTGCATTGGTCACCTAAGAAGGCTTTCTTAACACTCCTTGCTGTTCTCTGGAACTCTGTATTCAGTTGGGTATATCTTTCCCTTTCTCCTTTGCCTCGTGCTTCTCTTCTTTTCTCAGCTATTTGTGAGGCCTTATTTAAAATAATTTTAAAATAACATTTTAAAGTGAAGAAGAATATATACTCAGTGAGATAAAAATGTTCATTAAATTGTAAAGTTGGCTTTTCACTATAAACTGTGACTTTCCTAAAATAACTAGTGTTTCCTCTGTTGAAAATCAGGAACTTAATTCTTGGTCTTTAGTAAGAAAACAACACTGTATGATAAAGGTAAATGACCCTTGCTTTGTAGCCCCTTTGAGAGAACTGCCCTGGATGAAATATTGGTATGGTGAATCGTGATGGCTTTTCATATTTCCAAGCAGAGCAGAAGCATCTGGAAATCAAAGTCCCCGAAGTTTTTTTCTGTGTTGCTTTTAAGCAGAATAGTAAAATGATGGAGCAGGCAAGCACCTGCCACTAACAGAAAACCAGTATTTTGTTCAATTGAGCATTATACTGAGTGTTCAACAAATATTTACTGTCTGTTTTGTGTCTAGTATTTGCATTAAACATTGAGAAAGCTATCAAGTAGTATAGGTCCTTTTACATAATTACATATGAAGTTTGGAAAGAAATCAGTCAATCCCCAGGAATAAAAACCTAGAGTTTGGGAAATTACTTTCTGATAACAAAGTAAAGAAATCAGCTTTTATCTTTGAAATGGTGGGAAATCAGTTAATAGGCAGATCAAGGAGAATTTTTAATTATAAGCAAAAATTTGCATTTTATTCAATAAGAAACAGGGAACTATTGAGGTTTCATTAACGAGATGAGTGGCATGCCAATTATTAAGCTTTGTAATAACTAATACATCTTCAGATGCTGTTCATGACCACTATCAGTAGGATGTATAGGGAGGCTTGGGTAGGAACTTCTGGAATCAAGCTTGAGATATTATTGGACAGCTAACCTCTTTGTGAAGGCTGCAATAAAATAATATCAACGGTCTATACTACTAGAAGAAATTAATGCAGTCTAAATACTGAAATCCTATAAGCTAGATTTAATTGTTAAGATAGGCATATTAGCATTAGTAAATTAAGGTCAAAGCAAAAGAAAATTCCCTGCAATAATGATAGTTTGAATATGTTGCCATGAAAAAGAAAGGTGCCCTTATCTTTTACACAGCACACTGAAATATTTACGGATGGCACAGTATAAATATCTAGGATTTGCTTCAGAAGTATCCAAGAGAAAGTGAGCTAGCAAAGTGAGAGAATATGGAGGACACACGATTGGCCACAAATTGCTAAATAAAGAAGCTGGATGATGGAAACATGGTGTCTATCAATACTGTTTCCTTTACTTTTTATATTTCTCTTAGATTTTTGTAGTAGGAAGTTGGAAAAATTACAAACTAAATGAAAGAAAATAGTTTGTCTATTTTTACTCCAACAAACCAACATAAATTTCAAATTCCCTCCTTGCAATACAAAGACACTTCAGAGCTCCTTCAAAAGTGAAAAGCAAATTACATAAAAGGGATTTTTTGCCCAACACTGGAATATACTTTTTTGACTCTGGCTTCTTCCTAGAAGTCACACTTTTACTCAGTAGCTGATCTGCTTCTCTGTGGGATTGGAATCAGTTTTCTTGATTTTTTACCCATTCTTGATGGAAGGAAATGGAGTGGAAAATGTGAAAACAGGTAATACCCCTTATCAATCAGAAAGAGTTGGTACTGATTTTGTTTTCAGTTAATGCAACAGACAATGTCATATGAAAGTCATCTGTGTAGAAATCAACAACTAATCTTGAAGAATTCACTTATCTATCTCTTTAAAGTATCTCTTAAAGTATCTGGATTTTATAAAATATCTAAATTGTAACTTCACTTTCCCTTTGTTTATATAGGCTAAACAAAATCAGAAAAGAATTGAAAAAGAAAACAATAAAATAATTTAAAAATTATTCTTTTTATTTAGTTTTCCTGTTTTATAATTTTTACAAATAAGAAGTACTAAGTTAACCCACCAAAACACTTATGTCAAGAACACATGTCTAGTTTATCAAAATTCGTAAACTTACTTTAATCTATATAAAAATAGACTTAAATTGTATTATTAATATATTCTCCATTTTTTTCTATTAAAAATCTGCATTCATGTTTCAGATTTTCATGTTTACATCTTATCAATAATATCACATTAGTTTTTACAGTTTTTCACCATTATAAACAATGATGTATTTCACAATATTTTCTCAATAAATATCTATAGAATCACCCAATCTACACACACACACACACACACACTGTTTTGCTACAAACATCAAAATCACTCCCCTGAGATAGAGTTGCAGTGTTTAATGTCTACCAGTAGCAATTTATTATTATGCTTTGTGACATTCTTACAAAACATAGGATGTAATAATTTTATTTCACATATTTAATATGAAATTTTTTCAGGATTTACGAAAGAGAGTATGACATCCCATTGGGCATAATCATGATAATTAAAAACAAAATTTTTGTATGTGATTTACATAGTGCATATACCTCATGTTTAACTAATAATAGTGGCTGATATTTAGTCCCCATTGTGTAACAGTTACCTTCTTGTTGCGTATCTACTAACTCATGTAATCTTATTCCTTATTATTCCTTATTCCTTCTTCCTGTAAGATTAACTCATGTAATCTTATTCCTTATTATCAGTTCAGTTCGGTCGCTCAGTTGTGTCTGGCTTTTTGTGATCCCATGGACTGCAGCCTGCCAGACTTCCTGCCTTCACCATTCCTGCATATACATGAACTAATTTCGTATTACTTTATTCTCTTTTCTCCTCTGAGGAAACTGAAGCAAATATGGATAAAGGGACTGGCCCAAGGATTCACAATTGCTGTTTACTACTGTCATGTTGCTGTTTTTGTTTTTAATTTTATTTTATTTTTTAACTTTACAATATTGTATTGGTTTTGCCATATATCAAAATGAATCTGTGTTGTTTTAATTCCAGGGAAGTAGTCACCAAAATTCCTGATAATTTCCCCCCATTTTTACTACTGCATCATGACTACAAAAACTTTAGTCCATATATTTGATGATCATGAAGTAGTAAAAATGTTATTTGTGATTACCTGCCAAGAAACGTCACATTCTGGAAAGTTAACATTATTTTTAATAAATAAGGTCAGCAAGGCAGTTAAAAATCACCTATTGTTTATACTGTAGAAGCAAATTATTGACTTTGGCCTACAGAGAAAAAGAGCAAGTGGACAGGAAAGGAAACTGGATATTCCAGTCAGTTTAACTGAGAATAGGATGAAGCCTGGTATTCAGAAGTTAATGGAGTCATGGTGAAACCCAAAGAAAAAGTTCAATTTAGTAAATAACTAAATAGGAGTAAGAGGGAGATCCTTTTAAAGCCACTAGGGAACAATATCAACTTTATGATGCTATAAAAGTATTTCCATCTTAAGGCCTGTCAAATGCAGTTAGAGGGTGAGAAAGCCCAATTATTTCTCTGTAATATGAAGTCACTCGCTATGGCAGACATGCCGAAGTTATGCAATGGTAAGATTTCAGTACACATTAAAGAGAACTGAGAAACAAATGGACAATGATGTATGTGTATCAAGAAGTAATTAAGCAATTCACAGCAGTCATTGTTTCAAATGGAATGGCACTTTATTTCCCCGTATAAAATTTTACTGAACTATTATCTGGATAGGTACTAGGACATTAAGCTTAAAGTTGTCTTAAACTTTGATTGAATGGGAAATGCTCTCTACAATTTAAGAAACCGTTAGAAATATAAAGTAGGTGATTTTATCCTATCTTCAATATGGTTTCTGCAAAGAGTAGGAAATAGAATGAAAGACATGCAGACTGTTATCTTATTATGGATATAGTATAGCATTGAGAGTTTAATTATGGTAATGTTTAATTAAAGAACACATGAGGAAGATGTGTATTTTTAACTTTAGGTATAACATAAAAAAGATGCACATATTTAAAGTATAAATTAAATGAATTTTGACAAATATATACATCTCAGAAACCACTACCTTATCCAAGGTACTGACCATTCTCGTCCTCCCAAAACTCTTCTGGTACCCTTTTGCCATCACATATTCCATGCCCATCCTTCATCACCACTTTTCTGCCATCTGTCACTTTGGTTTTCTTTCCATATTTTTAAACTCTAAATAAATGGATTTATGTATTAGTTACTTATTTATTTCTGACTTTTTTCAGTCAGCTCAGTGATCCTCTGGTTCAGTTTTGGGCATGTTACTAGTTTGTTCCTTTTAATTGTGAGTAGCAGTTCATTATATAAATGTACCATAATTTATCCATTCACCTACTGATAGATATTTTGACTGTTTCATATTTTTGCTATTTTGAATAAAGGCAATCATTTGTGTAATATACCTTCTCTTTCTTGGAATAAATACCTTGGAGTAAGACAGCTGCATCACAAAATAGGTATATATCCAGGTTTTTAAGAAACTACCAAAATGTGTTTCAAAGTGGTTGTACTGTTTTATATTCCCATGAGCAATATGTGAGTGTTATTGATGTTCGGTGTCACTACCAACACTTTATATTATTAGGGTACCTTTAATTTTAATTAGTCTAATATGTGTATCATCATAGAAAGGATTTTAAACAATTAAATATGTACTTATATAGTTTCAAATTAATAGGTCCATCTAAATTAGAATTTTTTAATCCCAGAAATTTTGATTGAACAGGGAATTAATAGTTTATCATGTTAATGCTTCTTGATCTTTCTAAATTCCATAAACTTTACACTTACTCTAACTTTTCCCCTTTCTGACTCTCTAAAAAGGATAAACATACCTACTCAAAAAGAAATAAACAGGTCCCTTTTAATTTCTATTAAGTAATACTGTTCATGGAATCGTATTTTATGTATATTTGCTTAGTCATTTTAAAATTATTGCAAAAAATTTATTTGGTTTGGACTTTATTGTATGCCTATTTTGGTCATTACTAATATTCAATAGCTTTAAGTGAATTTCATAATGCTTATGTATTATTTATTTCATTTAGTTTGCACTTAATAATAATACCTAGAAGAAACAAAATGGAATAAATATGAGCTAACAGGAAAGGAGTAAAACACCAAGAAATTATATATACTGAAAGTCATTTCTTTTAATTACACACTGTACTTTTCTGTTATTTTAAAATAACTGCCTACTAAAGTGGAAATGAGGTTTTAAAAATACCAAATATATTAATATTATATCTCCATTTTAAAATTATACTCCTAAGTTAATTCTCAATCATTTTAATTAAACCACCTTTCATTTTTAACTGACCAGGACAATACAGAAAAAGGCTAAGGATCCATTTTGGATGTCATATAACAGCTATATCCTTTAAAAGGAAGGCATTATAATTACTCTAAAAAAGTTAAAGAATATTCTTGACCTTAGCAAATGTTTTCATCTATCATGTGCAATTTCAAATCAATGACTCCTCACTGATTGTTAACATACTCAAACTATGAAAACAAAATATTTTTTTCATAATGTCATTTATAGAATAAAATAAAAATGCTACTAGCCTGACAGGATGAGAAAGGGGAAAAATTGTATACCACCTTTTCTTCTTGACTGCCTGATTACGTCTGAATTAAGTAGAGAGAATATCACAAAATGTTAGTCAAATAGAAAACATAATTTCATAGCTGACTGAAATATTAGAGCTAATATGGCCTAATTTCCTCATGTTTTCCAACGAAATTGTTAACCAGAAACTTTTTAAATGGCTCAGAGTTATAATGCTAGTTAGTGTCAGAATTTTGACTATGGTTCAAGCTTTCTTGTGTTCAGTCTAGTTTTATTTATTTTCAGAAATTCATAGTATCTCAAATTCATGAGTATATATGAGGGAAGCTAGCCTTAAACATGAAAAGTTTACCTTAAAGCTGGGTAAATTCAGTCTTTTATCTCCTCCCAAGAAGAGAACTTCACACTGATTCTCCATCGTGTCAAAACTATTTTTATGAGCTTATTAATTAAGTTGCCATGATCAGTCCTCATTTATTCATTTTTGTCTTTTCTAAAGTGAATTATTCCAATATAAATGATTTTCTATTAAGAGCAAAATTGTTGGCATTTTGTAACATTGCAATGTTAATCTTTTTCCGTAAGTATCTCAGGGGAATCATATACATTGAGTGCTTAGTCGCTCAGTTGTGTCCAACTCTTTGTGACCTCATGGACTGTTGCCAGCCAGCCTCCTCTGTCCATGGGGATTCTCCAGGCAAGAATACTGGAGTGGGTTGCCATGCCCTCCTCCAGGAGATCTTCCCAACCCAGGAATCAAACACAGATCTCCTGCATCACAGGCGGATTCTTTACCAGCTGAACTACCAGGGAAGCCTAGACAAATCATATTGATCTTGCCCTATAGTATTACCCCAGGAATTTTTCCTCAAGCAGTTTTACATAAAAATATATATAATAAATTAAGAACCTGTTAGTAATCAGCAAACATTCTTCCGTTATTGTTAGCTCAGTACTACTGCTAAAAGATCAATTTCATAAACAGCTTGTTAGTCTGATAGTTTTATTTTTATATAAATAACATGATATAAAAAAGAATGGATAGATGTATATGTATTACTGATTCATTTTGCTTTACAGAAGAATCTAACACTGCATTTTAAATCAAATCTGCTCCAATAAAAATGTAAGCAATAAAATAACACTGATGAATGGATAAAAAAAGAAGTGGTACATTTATACAATGGGATACTACCCATATAAATAATAAAGTCTGGGCAATTTGCAAGAACACAGATGGACTTGGAGGGTACTATGGTAAGTGAAATAAGTCAGACAAAGACAAATACTATATGATATCACTTATATGGGGTATCTCAAATTTACAACAAATTAGTGAATTTATCGGGCTTCCCTGGTGGCTCATATGGTAAAGAATCTGCTTGCAATGCAGGAGACCCAAGTTTGATCCCTGAGTTGAGAAGACCCCCTGGAGAAGGAAATGGCTACCCACTCCAGTATTCTTGCCTGGAGAATTCCAAGGACAAAGAATCCTGGGGGGCTACCATCCATGGGGTCACAAAGAGTCGGACATGACTGTGCGACTAACCACACACCACACACAGTAAATTTAATGAAAAAGAAGCAGACTCACAGATACAGAGAACAAACTAGTTGTTACCAGTGGGGAGAGGTAACCGAGGGAAAATATAGGAATAAAGGATTATAAGGTACAAACTATTATGTATAATAGAAAATGAAAACATATTGTGCAACACAGGGAATATAACCAATATTTTATAAAAACTATAAATGAAGCATAACCTTATAAATTGTGAATCACTTTTATTGTACACCTGTAATTTATATAATCTTATACATCAATTATAATGAAATTAAACAAATGAATTAACTTTAGCATTCTGAAATTTCCTCTCTCCCAATAATTAAGTCACCACATAAAAGACAGAAAGGTACCGATGTGAATCTGAAATTGAAAGAGAAGTAAGATGAGATTCATATCAGAACCATACAATCAACATCTAAACAATTGTATTAATGGAGTTATACTTAACATGAAGAAAATCTATGAGAAATCTAAGTGGAAAGATTCCTGTACAGGGAAATCACAAACTTCCTACCAATCAGAGTAATTTTCCCTTCACTACATCACAGTTCTGACTCTTTCTGCTAAGTTGCTTCAGTCGTGTCTGACTCTACGCGACCCCATAGATGGCAGCCCACCAGGTTCCCCCATCCCTGGGATTCTCCAGGCAAGAACACTGGAGTGGGTCGCCATTTCCTTCTCCAATGCATGAAAGTGAAACGTGAAAGTGAAGTCGCTCACTTGTGTCTGACTCTTCTCGACCACGTGGACTGCAGCCCACCAGGCTCCTCTGTCCATGGGATTTTCCAGGCAAGAGTACTAGAGTGGGGTGCCATTGCCTTCTCCTCTGACTCTTTAGCACATACTAAAATAAAGAGTGGCTTCCATTTTAATATCCATTTAATTCTATTTTCACTACAACATGACTCCAACAAACATATTTTGTAGACATTGTAGAGAGCAATATCTGGAAGGGAAGACATCAGGTTTTCTACTAAGCACTAAAGACCAAAAGGACAATCAACTGCTTTTCTTATTCCAAAGTTCCCATCATTAAATTATAAGTAAAATAAATATCACACTATATATTATAAGATTTCTATAAGAATCAAATGAGACACTAGGTGTGAAATTTCTTGGCATTTTAAAGAGTGAATTAATTTGAATTCTTATCATTTCCTTTTAGATAGAATTTTTATTAGAAGCATTGAAAAAGCATGGTCACACCACTTTTTTGTGAGATTGTGAATGTGTCTGAGAATTTCAATAAAGCATATGAAATAGTATGAGATTTAAGAAACTTCTAGATAAAACTTGAACGGACTAAAAATTAAAATTTCAACTCTATAGTTATTTGAATAGTTAATGTTACATTATGTCTCTTGGAGAACTGATATATCATAAATCATCTTAATTTTGGTCTAAATGTTCTTGCGATAGACATATACTAGAGTAAGGTCATATTCCTATTTTTAACAAATCCAATAATTACTATTTTGAGGTAGAGGGCAAATGAATTGCAAAAGAAAGGGAAAATTAAAGTTGACCAATGTGAGCTAATGAAATTACATCACATGGAAGATCTAGATTTAGTTTATTTTTTAGGCAAAAGTTTATTTTTTGTTGAATTTTATTTTCTGGTCAAATATAGATAACTGTGTGTTGTGGTTAAGCTGTTAGAGTATAATATTTTATCAGTCACAAAACACATTTTAAGGATGAAAAATGTTTTTTTTGCAAATCATAAAACCAAGACAAATTTCTTGTACTTTTGGAAGCAAGTATTTTTGTCTGTTTGGTGTTAGGGAATTTCTAAGCATCAAGATTTTACAGTTAAAGTGTTGTTGTTCAGTCACCAAGTCATGTCCAGTTCTTCATGACCCTGTGTACTGCAGCATGCCAGACTTCCGTGTCCCTCACCATCTCCTGGAATTTGTACAAGTTCATGTCCATGGCATCTGTGATGCCATCCAAACATCTCATCCTCTGTTGCCCTCTTCTCCTTCTACCTTTAATCTTTCCCAGCTTGAGGGTTATCACAGTTAAAGTGACCTGAGCTTTAATTCTGGATTTGCTCTGTACTGGCTGTGTGGCAGTGGTAAATTCATTTAACTTCTCAGTGTGAGTGCGTGCTCAATCATGTCTGACTCTTTGCGATGGAGTGTAGCCTGCCAGACTCCTCTGTCCATGGAATTCTCCAGGCAAGAATACTGGGGTAGGTTTTCATTTCTTTTTCCAGGGGATCTTCCCAACCCAGGGATCGAACCCAGTCTCCTGCACTGCAGGCAGGTTCTTTATCACTTGAACCACCAGGGAAGCTCAGAGCCTTAGCTTAATTGATTAAAAAAAATAAAAGATAATACTGTTTGCTTTATATGATGTTCTAAGGATTTCGTGTACAATAGCTAGAGCTGAAGTGCATGCAGAACATCTGGCACATAGCAAGTATTTAATATGTAATACCTATAATTATCACTGCTGGATCCTCTCTACAGTCCCTCTAAAATAGTATTATTAGTATTCTGCTTTGTTATTCATGTGTGTACTTCCACATAAAGCCAATTATTTGTTCAACATGGGTTTAAAAAAAAAAAAAAAAAAACTACTTCAGAATTACTCTACTCCCTGTAGAAAACTTTAGAGTGCAAAAGTAAAAGTCACTCAGTTGTGTCCAACTCTTTGAGACCCCATGGACTGTAGCCCTCCAAGCTCCTCTGTCCATGGGGTTTCCCAGGCAAGAATACTGGAATGAATTGCCATTTCCTTCTCTAGGGAATCTTCCTGACCCAGGGATTGAACCCAGGTCTCCCACATTGCAGGTGGATTCTTTACCATTTGAGCCAAGTGGGAAGCTATAGTTTGGAAGGATCAACAGTGCAGTCTGATGCAGTCAGGACTTTCCAGGTAGAAACAATCTACTATGGCACAAAATTAGCTTAACTTAGAATGTACACATCTTAGTTAGTGACCGTCATTGCTCATGGATGGGGTTCGAGAAAATAAGCACTGTCTTAAGTTTTTAAAATGTTTTCAGAAGAAACCACTGTTTCAGGTGCTTAGAATGAAGCTTAGACAAATAGGAGACCAGAATGTTTTAACTGGAAGACCAGCTAAACATTAGAACCATGGAATCCATCAGATTTTCATTCACAAGTGTTAGGTTAACAGCTAGCCAGGATCCTTGCAGAAGAAATTAGCAGTTATATTTCCTGTTTGCTATTTATTTTCAGTTTATTTATGCGCTTCAGTTTTTATTTAAGCAGCTCTTTTCTACTTGAGTCCTCTAATGCCAGTCAATAATTGAATAACGGATTTCCAGCTTAATGGTGGCAGGAGTTATTCTCCCTTTCCTGAATCTTATTGACTGGGTTTCCTCACCTTCAGCTCTCAACCTTCACCAGCTGAGGGAGCAAGAGACCTCCTCTGCAAGAGAAACCGGATCAGCTCTCCTGGGGCTTCTCTCTGGGGCATCCCTGTTTTAAATTCAAGTGTTTGCCCTCCTATCATAGCAACTCAGTTACACTAAAGTTTTACTTTGTCCAAGAAGTCCCATCATCAAAGAGCTTGTATTTTAATGACATACTTTTTAAAAAAAACATTTACTTGGGGATATAGTAGGCAAACCTATTCTCCATTATGTATGATTTGTGCATCCCTTTATTGAAATTTGAGATTTTTCTAAAATACATGTAAATATTATAAATATAGCAATATTTGTATATTGTAAATATATCTTTCTCTCTCTCAATAGCTGCCCCCCTTGCTCGTCTGTCTCTCTCTCTCACACACACATACACACACACACAGACATCAAGGGAATGCCATATGTCCCAAGTGAGACCTACTTGGAAAAGCAGAAATGCTGAACACATCATTGTGAGAGGACATTTGTCAGTTTTTCTCCCTGGCACTGAGATTTTTCTCACCCTCAAGACATGCAAATGACTTTTTTCATCAGTTCTTTTTATATTATTCGAATAATTTTCTCCTATAGAAGTGAGAGTTATCAAAACTTAACCATTTGAGGCTTTGGCATTTAATTAGGTGACCTTTTTGAGAGAATTAGATCTCTAGGAGGAAGAGGTAATTTTTGATATCTGAGGTATTGCAGAGCTTCTCATGTGGTCAATGGATGGGTATCAGCAGGTTGTTAAAGGCACATGACTACGTTTAATATGTTGTTTGACATTTTAGATTCTCTCATTCCCTTGCCTGTTTTTGTTTTAGAAAATCAATATTTCAAAAATAATAGATGATTTTGTTACCTACGATGATGCATTCTCCCATGCTACTCAGGTTAACACTATAATTCAAACATTTTTGGCAAGTGTGATGCTAATTGAAAACGCTATTTGAAAAACTACACAACCTCTGTGTCTAGGTTTGAGTGCGTGCGTCTGTAGGAACCTGTCAAACATGCGTATTTAGTACGAATACTTCCTTTTTTTAGAAATCAGAGTTGCACCCTGGAGGGATGTGATCAACCTTTAAAAACATTTTACTTAGACAAAGGTTGAAGTATGTATCAGGCTTGGGGCAAAGACAAGCCCAGCTCTCTCTTTTATCACATCGCTTTGAACATTTTTCAGCTTTCGTCTTGCCTTACACATCAGCTCTGTCGGTCGATTAATTGTTTCACTGTACCTGCTATCTAACACGAACGCACCTGGCAAAACAGCAAGAGAAAGCACGTTTATTTCAAGTCCTTCCGCGGCTGACCCCTGTGGTTAATCTCCTTGCAAATTACAATCAGAGTTGGAGTTCGTCCACGAGGCTGGGAAAGACAAGAAACCCAAGTGTCCCCGGTGCCTTTTCCAGTTCCCAGGAGACCCACTAACCCCTCGGCTTGCGCTGCCTGCACACAGGGAGTGTTTCCTGCTAATCAGGTCAATGATTATCGCCCAGCTCCAGGGACCTGACAGCAGCCTATCACAGCAGTTAGGGAGTCTCCAAAGACATCACACTCACCGAGAAGCTCCCCGTTCAGAAACATCGCTTAGTCCTCATTTACTCACTGGAACCTCAAAGGATTTCAGCTTCTCTCTCTCTTTTTCTTTTTCTTTTTATTTGTTCTCTTAGACAGTGAGGGGCTGAACATAAACCGGAAAGAGTATATGCAGCTACTCCGAGGGTGTTGATTGAAAACTTCGTTCTCCCCACCCCGTTCACGGTTGATTTGACTGATTTCTCACCTCCTTCACAGTGAATATTTCAATTAAGGTAAGTGCCGCTTGATCTGAGTGACTGCATGGCGCTGAATTTCTGCATTGAAAGTTCTGACTAAACTGACATTCTGCACTGCAGCAAGTGACTGTTTATGTCAAGAGAAGGCTTAGTTTATAAGCAAGTGTCCTAGAATGAAAGCCGGTGTTAGCGAATCATAAGATTATGCGACAATTTCTTTGGAAATCTTAAGTATTCTGCCTTGCATCGAGAGAAAAATAAAAGGAAATATGAAGAGAGTTAATTTCTCATTTTACCTTTTAAAAGAAATCTAGAGAATTGTGCGGCACTAAGGTAACTTGATTTTGATTGAAGTATTTTGTTGATGTCATCTGGTAAAAGCTCTCAGTCTAAAAGCTTCAAAGTTAAATCAGATGGAAAGAAAATTTGCAAATGAGAGTTGGGATTTTGTGCAGCATTTTACTTTAACAACGTTCCTGAGCTCCCTCTGGGTTGAAGGATTTAAGACTAAATCCCTGAATATTTTAATAGTGTCCATTTAGCAATTAAAATTTAAATAAAGTTTCTGATGTAGCTGTTAAGAGAAATGAACCAAAAAGAATTATCATGCCACTGATATGATTTATGGTTTTTATATGAGAAATGAATTTTTATGAGGTAGATTAATAAAAAAAATTTCTTTCAAAATACTTATTTTGATGGGAGAATTCTTCAATAATATATTCAGTTTATATGTTTATTGATATCTTGGCTATTATGTTTGAAGTTGCACCTTGTTATCAAACAAGAGTGAACTAAGGTTAAACTTGTGTTTTACATGAATTAAGGCAATTCTCTAGGTAATTTAGACAAGCTAGCTTGCATTATTTCTTTTAAATCCCCTTTTCCCATAAGTTTGTTAAAAAATATCTAGAGAGAATGGAAACAACTCTTTCAAAGTTAGATTTAATTATATGAACTTTTTCTTTCCTATTTTACTTTGCATGTGTAAACATAGTAAGTATAATTTTATCCCACATCATGTAAATTTCTATGAAATAAAAAAATAAAATTATTTTATCCCTATAATTATGTATGGCAAATTGATCACTTAGCACTCTAACCACATGAGTGAATAATAGCAACCGCTTACCTTGTTATGATGTAGAATTTATAGTTCAAAATTATTTTCTAACAATGAGACAAACATTATTTAAAATACAAATGTATATTGTCATGAGATAATGCTTACACAGTTTGAATTTCAATAGCATCTGTTATGCTAAAGCACAAAGTAAAATCTAGTTGCTTTTGTATAAAGATTTATAATGGTATCTTAGATGCACTTTTTAAAATGAGTGCTCATATTTCATGAAATGCTGTTTCTGCCTTTCTCCTATGGATATCTTGAGATGGGACATTTTATAGAGATGTCAAAACAATGTTTATATTAATTGGCTAGCCTTCCAAAATCTCTAGAGAGCTTTTTAGGCTGATGTTATTGCTTCCCCCACAGGAATAAAATATTTTTAGGATACCCATAGGCACTGATGTGTACTAGTTGGTTGTCTGTATGTTTTTAGCCAGTCTGAAGACATTTATTTCCCTCTGTTGCACTGAGACTTTTCATTTCTCAAGAGAGGTGCTTTTTCAACTGATTAAAGATACCTTGAGAAGTGTTGACTAGTTGCTGTCATTGAGTCTTTGGCATGTTCTTTGTTTATACTTTAAGCAACATTGATAGACAGGACCCAAGATTTTCTTCATTCTCTTTTAATATGTAATTAATTACATATTAAATTACAGGACCCAAATAGGGTCACATCTGTTAGTAACAGACTTATTCATTCCTGATAACATCTCTGTATTATGAACTATTCTTTGTACCAAATTAAAAATCCATATGATATCCTACCCAGTGAACTTTTCTTGTTTGTTGTTGTTAGTCACTAAGTCATGTCCAAAATGGCAACCCACCCCAGTATTGTTGCCTGGAAATTCCATGGACAGAGGAGCCTGGTGGCCTATAGTCCTTGGGATCACAGAGTCGGACATAACTGAGATCTGAGCACCGCACTAAGCACAAGTCATGCCCAACTCTTGCAACCCCATGGACTGTAGACTTCCAGGCTTCTCTGCCCTTGGGATTTCCAGGCAAGAATACTCAAGTGGGCTGTCATTTCCTTTTCCAGCAGATCTTCCCCACCTAGGGATAAAACCCAGGTCTCCCTCATTGCAGGTGGATTCTTTACCACAAGCCACCTGGGAAGCCCAAGATGTACTGAATCAATGTACATGACCCTTGAAAGATGTGCTTAGTGTGTAATGAAATATTTATTTTAAAACATAAAGGCAGTTGTAGTTTTTGTTTAAAAAGATAAATGATTTAAAGGGATTTTATCAGTGTAACTTTTGCTTTAATTTGGATTACATATTAAAAGAGAATGAAGAAAATCTTGGGTACATTTGAGAACTAGGAGTTGTTTATGTTGGGTAGCATCTGCTGCTTGAATCAGACTTTTTTTTTCTTGTAGTATCCCCAGGTTCCACCCTACCTCTTGGTTCCATATTGACTCCTGTTTTTTTATTCATTTGATGGTAATTTATTCCTTCTATGAGATAAGAAAACATAGGATAACCTCACTTAGAATAGGCAGTTTCAAAATTTTAACAACAACAACAACAAAATCTGTTAAGACTTTATAAAACTTGTCTTATGATTTATAACCTGCTCCTCGGTAGGTGATATTTTCAATAAAAGACAATGGGGAGAGACAGTGTCTACTGGACTCTTGAATGCCAGAGAGTTGGGGTATAAATTTTGTGTGTATGATTATATCATCATCAGGTCAAAATGGGGTTGATGCCAATTTATTTACCCCAATTTTCCAGGTGATGCAGCCTGGGAGACTGGGCTGGGGAAGCTGTGATTCAAACTTAGGTCAGATGGTATTTAAAGCTCTTTACACTATACATTTCATCACTTTGTACATGGTGACCTTTTCCAATATTTAATGTGATACTCATGAATATTTTAAGATGATTTTTAAGATAGTGGAGCTTAATTATATCACCTTTAGAATAGTTTAATTCTTGGCTTACTCAAAATAAATGAGTTTGTAAGCTCCATAGCCAGCAGTGCTTGAAAGAAGCATATACTTTGTTCTTTTAGGTACTGAAAGAGCTTAATGCTCAAGTCTTTGCATCAAGCTGGTTCTGATTACTACTGACAGAAAAAGCACTCTACTATTGAGATAATCAGTACTGAAATTGAGTATCTGCAATATAAACATCTTTCCAAGAGAGGTAGACATACTGTCAAGATAAAATCAAAGAGTATAGATATAAAGCCCATGACTCTTATATTGAAATGCAATTAAAAGGACGTTAAGGAGAAGTTATGTTCATGGCAAAATAAATTCACAGTATTAGAAAAAATAAACAAGTTAACAGTTGGATTGAGTGTTCGAGAGTAGTCTAAAAAAAGATAGATTGAAATGTTCAGGAGTCTGTTTGCACTACTGACTTTACATAAGCCTTTCCATATGTACACAGAGATTTGTTGAAGCTAATTATGTTGATATTGTGACAATATTATCCAAAGCAAAATTTGATTCAACCTAGGAAGGCAATGGCAACCCACTCCAGTACTCTTGCCTGGAAAATCCCATGGACAGAGGAGCCTGGTAGCCTGCAGTCCATGGGGTCGCTAAGAGTCCGGCACGAATGAGCGACTTCACTTTCACTTTTCACTTTAATGCATTGGAGGAGGAAATGGCAACCCGCTCCAGTATTCTTGCCTAGAGAATCCCAGGGACAGAGGAGCCTAGTGGGCTGCCGTCTGTGGGGTCACACAGAGTCGGACACAACTGAAGCGACTTAGCAGCAGCAGTAGCAGGACAAAAAGTGAGAGATGTTATAAAATTAGGATTGACCTGAAAAATCTTTTATGATGAGCTGTATATCCAAAGACATGTTGACATGGTACTGAAAGCTAGATAAGCTGCATAGTTATAAAATATGATCCTTTCTTATGCTCTAACATGTTCTCAAACACTTAAACAGATAATATTGAACCAGATACTGCAAACGATGGATTCAATAATGATTAGAAACATGATCAAGAAATGTAAAATCTCCAGTTACCAGCAGTTTACTTTCCATTCTCTAGATTTTATGGTAAGCTATTGGCTTATCCTAGTGGTGTATATATGAATAACAGAAAGACAAGGTGTACAGATAATCTCCTTTATTACTATTCCAAAAGAATCGACATGATCTATAAAAAGCAATATTTCTATATTAGCCCTGAAAGTGTCTGTCAGTGTGATGTTAAAAGATCCACTATTTTACAGACTGCCCACTTGTTATGCAGAGCAACCACCATGCTGAGGTCTTGCCACCCAGAAAGTATGGCTGTATGTCTAGACTCCACAAGCCACTGTAGATATGACGAAAGATGAAGGTCTATGACAGCCATTTCCAGAGTGGCCAATGGCTATCATGTAACCTTTCAAAATAAGCATGCCAATAAAGTATGTGTATGTAACACATAGCTGATTTAATGACCTTAAATATAAATTCAATGTGGTTAAACAGCAGTAGATGGGCAGGAGCAGAAGTCAAGAAACATGGGGATGATGGTCTGCAGAAATTATGAATAAGCTGAAGTCATGAAGTTGGTAGGCAATAAAGAAGTTAATTCCCTTAGCTCAATGAAAAGGCAAACATTTTTTGACTCACTATAACGACTAAACACAAAAATGAAGGAGTGCTCCCTGCGGAGCACAGTAAGGCTATGTTATCCTGGGTGGTATTCCAGACACACCATGCCGTGGTGAGACTTTTTCCTGTTTTCCACATTTTTCTCTGCAGTTTCAGTTCCATTAACCAATTCAAGCTGAGCACATCTGTGTTTCTTACAAGCTAAAAGATTATAATTGGCCCAGCATCATACATATTCATAGTCTCAGTAGACAATGAAAAAGTCAGAAATATTTAGTGGTGGAAAGTATAGGTTCTAGGTTCAATTACCTGGGGTCAAATCCCACTGAGCGCATTTGCTAGCGCTGTGACAAGTCAGTTAGGGTGTCTCAACTTTAATTTTATGAACTTTAAACTGGAGCAAATGATAATACCAATCCCATAGCAGCATTGTGTAAAATAGAAGTGATTATTAATACAACACATTTACAGTGGCTCAGATGCTCAGGAAGTAATAATTATTATTATAAACCAGAAACCTTATTAGTCCCTCACCTTATCTGTCAAGAAGAAAAATGTGGGGCATTTTTTCTCCTTAAAAATAATGCATCCTTGGAGCTTACCAGAAGCTAGAACTGTGTCCTGACACTGCTAATATCAGTACATTTGAATTTTAGGAACACATATATATATATTTTTTTTTCTTCTATTGGATTTAGACAGACGGGTGGATGTTGTTTTGAAGAAAGCAATTTGGGAGATAGCTTAGATAAATCTGCCTATTTTGTCAATGGCTGCTTACATGCTATAAAAACAGGCTTGAATAGGTGAGAACATAGACTGTAGTGTGTCCAAAGCTGGAATTATTCACTATTGTATCTTTCACAGAAAAAGTATGCTGGCTGCTTGTTTCAGTTCAGTTCAGTTCAGTTGTTTAGTCATGTCCAACTCTCTGTGATCCCATGAACCGCAACATGCCAGGCCTCCCTGTCAAAGAGAAGCAAATTCATGAAACTAATTTATATGAAATATGATTTTATTATGAGCATAAGAAATATTCTGAGGCATACTTGTAAAATATTTTGAAGATGACTATCTAAAAGTCTATTTCCTGGTAGAATCAAGCCTATCGTTTTCTCTTGTCTACTAGCTTATCTGTATCTTGCTATAGAATTTATTATTTTATATTTTTCGCTGTGCTGGGCCTTTGTTGCTGCATGCGGGCCTTCTCTAGTTGCATTAAGTGAGGGCCCCTCTCTAGTTGTGGCATCAGAGAAGGCAATGGCACCCCACTCCAGTACTCTTGCCTGGAAAATCCCATGGATGGAGGAGCCTGGTAGGCTGTACTCCATGAGGTCACTAAGAGTCGGACACGACTGAAGTGACTTAGCAGCAGCAGCTCTAGTTGTGGCATACAGGCTTCTCATTGAGATGGCTTCTCTTGTTGCAGATCACAGGCCCTAGAGCACCCGCTCAGTAATTGTAGCACATGGGCTTTGTTGCTACGTGACATGTAGAATCTTCCCAGACCCAGCATCAAACCTGTGTCCCTTGTATTGGCAGGAGGATTCTTAACCACTGGACCACCAAGGAAGTCTCTTGCTATGGAATTTAAGTCATTTAGTTATACAGTTGAAAAGTTATCAAATAACATTTATGCATTTATATGTATATGCAAAAGTATTTCATATGTTGTAAGTTGATTCAAGAAATCCCAATAAATGAAATGTATTTTCTTCAAGGGAATTCATCATTTTCCACCCTCCAAGTCACATATCTTTACATTTTGTTATACATAGGGATATTCCTTCCCTGGTGGCTCAGAGGTTAAAGTGTCTGCCCGCAATGCGGGAGACCTCGGTTTGATCCCTGGGTTGGGAAGCTTCCCCTGGAGAAGGAAATGGCAACCCACTCCAGTATTCTTGCCTAGAGAATCCCATGGATGGAGGAGCCTGGTGGGCTACAGTCCATGGGGTCACAAAGAGTCAGACACGACTGAGCGACTTCACCTTTACTATACATAGGGATCAGTTACTCTGGGTCTCATTCCTGGAGTACTGATTTAGTAGATCTGACAAAAGACCCAGGAAACAGTTTTGAGATATATGCAGGTTATTCTGAAGATATCAGAATATATTGGAATGTGGCCTAATCACTGCGTATCTGTCTAATATTCGGACAAGTCGAGAATTGCTGTTATAGAACAGCAGCTCCTGACTTGAGCCTGTTGAGAGATTCTGGAGTGGAGTCCAGGTTCTGGGTATCCACCAACCTCCCAGGAATACTGACGCAGTTGATCAATAAGTGCTGCTCTAATTCTTCCCCACACTGCTCTTTGGGTGCTTCTGGAGTATTTGAGGGCCTACATAGGACATGACTTACAGCCCAGCTTACCTGGGTTAAAGGTTGATAAAACTCTCAAGAAGCTTTTTCATTACAGAAATATAAAATTTGAGAAACATTTTACTTATTGTTTATTTCTACTTACTCACTCTGGATATAAAGTTCTATAAAGCAGCATATTTCCGTTTAATATCTACTTATTTATTTGGCTGCATTGTGTCTTAGTTGTGACACATGGACTCTAGTTGTGTTGACTGGACTTTGTTCTGTGCATGTGGGAATCTTAGTTCCCGGAGCAGAGATGGAACCGGTGTCCCCTGCATTGCAAAACAGATTCTTAACCACTGGACCACCAGTGAAGTCCCAAGCTATGTGTTTCTAGCATGTTGCTAACATGCTTAAT
>NW_011495086.1:4911142-4911830 GCF_000754665.1 Bison bison bison | reverse complement strand
ATTTTTGACTTTAGCACTACCCAGGATAGCTCTATACCAGGGTTCCAAACTCATCACAAAAGGCTGACTTCTCAAATAGCATTTCAGTTCTCTTCATCTTAGGAATGCAGTCCTAAAGCTTCATTATTTGTCACTTCAATTTTTCTTCTCTCCCAAAAGTAAATGGCAAGGATACAGGTTTCAGCTCTCTCACCTATTTAACCTTTTATCTCTTTTTATTCCCAACTGCCAAATTTCTTTGTTCTTACTCAAATCTACAACAGACAAAGGGAAATATATGTTATTAGTATGGACACAAATTTTGGATAACTTATATTAATATTATTAAAATTGAAAACCTGCCCATATTTTCCCCCATTATTCTTCTATATTGTTTTCTTCTAGAATGCCTAGCAATTAATTAAATGTAAACTTTTAAATTTATTTGATTTTTTTTTTTTTTGGTCTCCCTGCCCCTCATTAGATATTAGAATGTAAGCTGCATGAGGGCAGGGATTTTTGTTGTTGTTATTTTTTTTCTTGTGTTTATAGCTGCTTACCAGTGCCAAAAATAGAGCCTACCATAGAGTACATTTTCAGAAAATATCTACTGAACAAAAAGTGAACGGATATTCCAAATTAATCTCTTATAGGGGCTGTATGTTATGATTAAGGCAACTACCTAAATAATGAGAGTTTTGCTTTTCTT
>NW_011495086.1:4910820-4911042 GCF_000754665.1 Bison bison bison | reverse complement strand
CATGTGGGAATCTTAGTTCCCGGAGCAGAGATGGAACCGGTGTCCCCTGAATTGCAAAACAGATTCTTAACCACTGGACCACCAGTGAAGTCCCAAGCTATGTGTTTCTAGCATGTTGCTGACATGCTTAATTCTTTGCTAACACTTGCTATGGTCCATAGGATCACAAGAGTCAGTCATGACTAAAGCAACTTAGCACACACACACGAACAGTATTTAATT
>NW_011495086.1:4909483-4910720 GCF_000754665.1 Bison bison bison | reverse complement strand
AGTCATGTCCGACCCCTAGCGACCCCATGGACTGCAGCCCACCAGGCTCCTCCGTCCATGGGATTTTCCAGGCAAGAGTACTGGAGTGGAGTGCCATCTCGGTTCTGCAATTGTCCATTTTCCCCTTTTGGACACATTGCAGCATTGAGGTTTCTTTTTTTTTTTTTGATAGTAGTTCTTTTATTTTAGGGATTATTATTACTTGTTTTTTTTTTTTAATTGGTAGGTATTAATTTGCTTTTACAATATTGTAGTTTTTTTCTGCCATACATCAACATGAATCAGACACAGGTATACATATGTCTCCTCACTCTTTTTTTTTTGATGAACCAGAAATAACATTTATGGCCTGAAAAATACCTTTCTCTTGGGAAGTTTTGTTGTGCTTTGAGTACATTTTAACACCGTGAGGTAACATTCATAGGGACATGGGGATAAAAAGCAATTCCAGAGACATCCCATCCATCACCGTGACGCCAGGCAGGCTTCACCCACACCACCCCAGACGTAGGTAAATATCCTGTTTTCACAGATCATCAGGAAAAGAGACCCAGGCCAGTGTTGACTTCCCTTCAACACTGTCATTATATTTGTATCACAGGGAAACACCCCATGCTAGACTGCTCTGAGCCTTACAAACTCAGAGTTGTATATTTTGAACCAGATGTCACAAAGAAGCCTGATTGTCTGCACAGTGTTTAGCTGGTATTATTGAAACACACCATTTCAAACCAGATACACCTACCCTTGAGACTGGAACCAATCGGACTGCTTTCATTTTATATGTAACTAACTGTCCAACCCCTCAGGATTCCCTTGTCTCTCGAGTCTGGTCATCATTAAATGGTGAGGTTCTGCAGGTGTACCCTTATGTTTTCCAGCTCCCAGAAATCACAGCCATCATGTCCCTTTCCCTAAATCGTGTTAGCAGGAGCAGAACTGCCATAAAAAGCAAAGAGCTCTGTTTCACGGAGAGTGTTTGCTTAGACACACGCAAAGCTTTCTGACATTTGGTCTGTTCCGTTGGTTTTTGGAAACAGCAGCTTTAAAGGAGTTCTTCCCCTGGCTTTCCCCTCCTGCGATGCAAGGCAGGAAACCCCGACGTGGTCTCCAGGCGGTCCAGTTACATTTTGGCTTATGATAATCCACAGGGCCATCTGCAGTTAGAAGCAAAATAGCCATCTCCCTTCCTTTCAGCTATTTCCCTTGGCAAAGTGAAAAGTCCTTAGGAACCAGA
>NW_011495086.1:4903776-4909383 GCF_000754665.1 Bison bison bison | reverse complement strand
TCCCTGCCCCTCATTAGATATTAGAATGTAAGCTGCATGAGGGCAGGGATTTTTGTTTGTTGTTATTTTTTTTCTTGTATTTATAGCTGCTTACCAGTGCCAAAAATAGAGCCTACCATAGAGTACATTTTCAAAAAATATCTACTGAACAAAAAGTGAACGGATATTCCAAACTAATCTGTTATAGGGGCTGTATGTTATGATTAAGGCAACTACCTAAATAATGAGAGTTTTGCTTTTCTTAGGACTGGGTAAGTTTCAAGCACGTTTCCCCAAAGTCTTCCATTCGTCCACTTAATGTACTTAGTTTTAGTGTGTACCTCTTAGGTATCAGGTACTCTGCTAGCTGCTATGGACACATATAGACAAGTCCTAATTCCTCTGAATAGCATACTCTTCCCATTAGTAGCAGGGAGCAGACAAGAGAAAGACCAATTATAACACACTCTGGTATGTAATCATGAAAGATATGTAGAAGATGTCATTACTGCCGGGAGAGAGCTCCTGACTTACCTTGGAGTGGACATGGAAAACTTAATAGTAGTTTCCTGAGTTGTAAATGAAAGGATAGCTGGAATTAAGACAGAAGGGGAAGGGTTATAAGCTACTACTGGGCATGACACTATGTCCAGAAGACAGAGAAAACTCCTGAGCCCCCTCCAGAACCGCATTAGTTTGACATAATGTTATGATGAAGTGTTGCATGTGTAAGAAGAGGCAACTTCACATTTATGCAAAGTGTTTGAATTTCAACCCAGGAATAATGGGAGCTCATTTAAGAATTTTGACAATGTGAGAGACAGATTTCTTGATGCTTTATTCTGAATTTTGCATTATATTTTCACTACTTCAAGTTGAGTATATATGTATGTATGTGTGTGTGTGTATATATATATATATATATATATATTTCATTTATATATATATAAATGAAAACAAAAATATATCAGGAAGAAAATTAGATTTGGTGGGCTGAAGGAAGAGAGAATAAGATACTCCTAAAATGTTATACCAAGGGTTTGTAAAAGTTCACAAGCAGGACTCGAAACTAAACCAGAGGTTGAATGAGCATGAAATGGGCCAAGGATGTATCCATATGTGACGTTCAGGGACTCTGTTTTGCAGGATTAGGTGAGCAAATTTATTTCATTTCCTGGGTTTAGGAAAAATGGCAGGGTTTATGAATGACCATACCTACTTATTTTGACATTGAGTAGAATTTACACTCTCCTACCTCTGGACTGTGACCTAATAGAAAAACCTCCATTCTTGTCTGGACATTTGCAGGGCAATCAAATTCAAATTGAACTATTTAAATTTGATAACCCTGACATTCTTAGCAGGCTAACATGTTAACCCTTTCATTCCATGGGTAGAATACTAGGTATTACTCCAGCAGAAGCTGCTTATTTTGTGGACTACTTTGTGGTATTGTCGTTGTTAACTGTAGCCAAAATTAAATAGCAGATGTCCTTTACTCACAGTTTTTGTCTTACCATTATACCCCAAATCATCCTTTTTGTTTCTTTCCCCTTAGTGTTGGTCTGGTAGGTACCACTTACTGTCTGGTGGTAGTTTCTCCAGTTGGAACCATAATCTCTATGAAGATAGAAGTCTTGTTTTATTCACTTCTTAAGCCTCAGTATCTAGATACATATCTTTCATATAGCTGTTTATGATATGTTAAAGGAAAGAAAGAAAGGAAGCAGGATGTGGAGGAAGAAAAGAAGGTGGGGAAGGAAGAAGGGATCATTGCATCTTCCCATCATACTATTCTGTCTTTAGCAGCTCAGCAAATGATACTCTAACCTACCCAGTAGGCCAAGTTAGAAACCCAGCTCTCATCTTTGCCTTTGCATCTTACATATTCAACGAATATCTGGTCCTTTCAATCTTCATCTTTAAATCTTTCTCACTTGGATTTTCATCCTTGCCTCCCCACATTTCACACCTCCATCATCTGTTCGTTGCTTATGATCTCTATGTTAAACTCTTTTTCACACAGTAATGTTCCCTAATCCCAGAAGACTGACCTCTCTGACAGTCTTGATCACATGACTTCTGTGTTAAATATTTCCCTTGGAGGAAGGAGAGGGTGGAACAAAGTGAGAAAGTAGCATGGGAACATGTATATTACCATGTGTGAAATTAGATAGTCAGTAGGAATTTACTGTATGACTCAGGAAACCCAAATCAATTGCTCTTGACCACCTAGAGGGGTGGGATGGGGTGAGAAGTGGGAAGGAGGTTCAAGGAGGAGGCTGCTGCTGCTGCTGCTAAATCACTTCAATGTGTCTGACTCTGTGCAACCCCATAGATGCCAGCCCACCAGGCTCTGCCGTCCCTGGGATTCTCCAGGCAAGAACACTGGAGTGGGTTGCTATTTCCTTCTCCAATGCATGAAAGTGAAAACTGAAAGTGAAGTCGCTCAGTCTGACTCAAAGAGTCTGACTCTTTGCGACCCCATGGACTACAGCTTACCAGGCTCCTCCGTCCATGGGATTTTCCAGGTAAGAGTGCTGGAGTGGGTTGCCATTGCCTTCTCCGCAAGGAGGAGGGGATATGTGTAAACCTATGACTAATTCATGTTGATAATACAGAAGAAACCAGAACAATATTGTAAAGCCATTACCCTCCAATTAAAAATAAGTTTAAATAAAAAGGGCTTCCCTTGTGGCTCAGCTGGTAAAGAATCTGCCTGCAAAAGACCTAGGTTTGATACCTGAGTTGGGAAGACCCCCTGGAGAAGGAAAAGGCTACCAACTCCAGTATTCTGGCCTGGAGAATTCCATGGGCTGTATAGTCCCTGGGGTCACAAAGAGGTGGACGTGGCTAAGCAACTTTCACTTTCTTTCCCTTCAAATAAAAAAAAGCAAACAATGACAAAAAAAAAAAAAAAAAAAAAAAAAAAAAAAAAAAAAAAAAAGAGCCTATAAAAAAAAATATAAGATTTCCCTTGGAATGTCGCCTTTCTTTTAGGATATCATCGCACCCTTCATGAAACATCCATCTTTATGGATGTTCTGGGTGCTGCAAATCTCTAGTCTCACCTAACCCCTAGCAGCCTGTTTCCCAGCCGCCTTTGATTCCTTATTCCTGAGATTTCATGTCCACCACCCAACATATTAAGTTAGCTTTTTGCCTGGCTAGATCTCTTGACCTGAAGAGCACAAGATGTCACTTCATCGAAATAGTTTTCAACCCCTATTTGTCTAGTAAAGTGCTCCTCCTCCATTTTCTGTAATGAACTTTATTCCCCTTCTACTCCAATCTCAGAACTCATTACACCATTGAATAATGTAAAATTCCAAATTCTTCCATGGCAGTGTCTACAGGAGTTTTATTCACTATTGTATTCCTGGTGACAGACACTAACATATATAAATTCTTTGTAAACAAGGACAGGTAATATAATTCTCTGAATTCAAGAACAATAGCTTATTCATAAGCTTCTTTCTTCCACTTGGGTAGTTAAGTTTCTGCCATTCTGAAGAGAAATTTGCACCTCCATGTCACCTTTATGAAATGTCAAAAAACACAAATGTAGAGGAACAGTTTGATTAATTAAAAAATTTGCCATGCCAGTAACCACTGATATTATTTAATATGTTTCATGCATCTTATGGACTATGAAGATATCTTATACTTTAATGAATAGTAAAAGTTGTTCACACACGTTTGGTAAAGGTCACCTATTTTCAATCAGCGCCTTTCTGTGTAATAACTTGGTGACATTTCTTATCCACTTGTGATCAATGAACATGCATATTTCAACTCAAAAGTCCATTCTCTTCACAGGACTACTCTTACATTCTTATTTCATAAATAGATGATGTTTGGGGGCAGGGGAACTACTCTGATTCTTATTCTTAGGCTTTTTGATCTTTAAAGGAAAATAACTGGTAGAACAAACAATAGAAATTGACTATACTTGAGAATCAGTTGTCAAAAAGCACATCCTGAAGATACACTTTGATCTTACATGTTTAAGGAATGATTTCACTGTTATGTTTAATATTACCATAATTAAACTGTGCTTTATTGCTTGTCCTTTATATGAGATGAGGTGAGATGCTATGAAAATCAATATAGAGTAAACAACAGCATTAATCCTGGAAAGTATTTCTCTCACAGATATTTGGAAGCAATCTTCCCTGGAAACATAATCCTCAAAAGGAAATTGCAGTCCTTGCAGAAACACAGTTTGGGTCATCTGGGTCTAGGTCTCCGGATTTTTCTAAAAGCCTTCACAAGGCATAAATGACATTTTAAATATCTTGTCAGTGAAAGAAGTGATTCTTAATGCAGATTTACCAAATATAATTTTTTCCCCAGTGGTCCCGAAGGTAAACATTTCAAAGGCAGAGAGAAGCATAACACCAAGATAAATATTGTTACTAGTGTCTAAGGAGGAATATCATATTAAAATAATAGAAAAAAATAAAATAAAATAAAATAATAGAGAAATATTTCTTGTCAGAAAATATAATATCCATGATTCTATATCTACTCAAACATGTAATTAGACATCAGAATTTTTTTTTGTCTACTGGATGCTATGTTATTTTGTTTTTCTGACATTTTAGAAAAAGAAAAGACCCAATTATGCTGTGGTCTGCAGGCATGGGGAGAGGTGGACATCACCCCACTTTTAGGCAGCAAAGAGTGAGCACAGACAATACAAACTAGGCAACTAATAGAAGTGTCACAGTGATTCCTTTGGAGAAACAAAGCTTATTGTGTAATGATGGCCTAATGGTGTGTTACAAGTGTTCTTGAACAATATACTAACTTATGAAGCTACCAACCCTTTCGCAGTCCCACTCTCTTCCGGTACTTTCTAGGTTCACTTTTTAGAAACTCTTGTGTTGTGTACCTCTCTTACCTCTTTATGACCTGTGACATGGAGCCTCTTCCCTATCTTTTGTTTGTGTGTCCATTGTAGCATCCTGCTCAAGAAGTTTGGTGATTCTTCTTTCAGTAGAAGCTAGAAAGTTAACATAGTTTGCTTCCTAAAGTAACTCATTTAATCTTTGGAGAAGCTGAACTGGGAAAATATTCCCTAGTTTAAGTAGAATTCTGTACTCATAGATAAATTCTGCACCCATATCTTAGAACTGTGTAAATCAAATATTAACTTTTAAACCACTTTCAGCTGCTTCTGAAAAGTAGGTGTCGGTCAATAAGCAAGGTAAAATTCTCTTCCATGTGAAAAGAAAACGAATTATTGATGGTGCCCAGATGCTGCATCCTTGGTATTATAGTGCTTCCTACACAATTTGTGTCTGCTGCTGCTGCTAAATCGCTTCAGTCATATCCAACTCTGTGCGACCCCATAGACTGTAGCCCACCAGGCTCCCCCATCCCTGGGATTCTCCAGGCAAGAACACTGGAGTGGGTTGCCATTTCCTTCTCCAATGCAGGAAAGTGAAAAGTGAAAGTGAAGTCGCTGAGTCGTGTCTAACCCCTAGCGACCCCATGGACTGCAGCCCACCAGGCTCCTCCATCCATGGGATTTTCCAGGCAAGAGTACTGGAGTGGAGTGCCATCTCGGTTCTGCAATTGTCCATTTCCCCCTTTTGGACACATTGCAGCATTGGGGTTTTT
>NW_011495086.1:4903436-4903676 GCF_000754665.1 Bison bison bison | reverse complement strand
TCCAGCATTTATTATTTGTAGACTTTTGGATCGCAGCCATTCTGACTGGTGTGAAATGGTACCTCATAGTGGTTTTGATTTGCATTTCTCTGATAAAGAGTGATGTTGAACATCTTTTCAAGTGTTTGTTAGCCATCTGTATGTCTTCTTTGGAGAAATGTCTATTTAGATCTTTGGCCCATTTTTGGATTGGGTCATTTATTTTTCTGGAGTTGAGCTGGAGGAGTTGCTTGTATATTT
>NW_011495086.1:4901617-4903115 GCF_000754665.1 Bison bison bison | reverse complement strand
ATGAAAGTGAAAAGTGAAAGTGAAGACGCTCAGTCGTGTCCAACTCTTAGCAACCCATGGACTGCAGCCTACTAGGCTCCTCAGTCCATGGTAGGCTCCTGCATCCATGGGATTTTCCAGGCAAGAGTACCGGGGTGGGTTGCCATTGCCTTCTAGAGTTACACTATTACAATCATTGATCATATATCAAACTATACATTTGATCAGCTGCTTCAAGTCTAGTCATCATTTCCGTTGAAGGCTCAGTCATATACTTGGTAATACAAGAAATAATAATCTTGTGAAACAAGCAAAATATAAATGGTATACTTAATAACATTAGTGGAATTAAAAGGAAATATTTTAGCCATGAGCCTCCCACACCAGCTTTCTTTTTTAAAGATTGTCAAGACTAGGGAATGGGTCACTCAGAGCAGAAGTCTGATTTTTCATGTGGCTCAAATGTGTTACATTAAAGGATTTATCAGATACAAAAATGCAGCATTCAGTTTGAATTATAGCACAGATATCTCCCTGAGATGCTGTAAGGTGTCAAGGGTCTTGCAGTTGTGTAGCACTGCCTTTCTCATCATAGAGATCTCAGAATTCAATAGGCTAATAGCCCAGTTACTACCATTTAAAGCTTATGAAAGTTATCAAGGCTTAGATGGTGGTCAATTATATCCTCCAACCCCATTAAAGGCGCGCGCACACACACACACAAGCTGCTAAATGGTCATACCAGTAGAATATAGATCTTTGACCCATTGGGATCATACCAATGGTAGATTGGTTGGAGTTACCTGTAATTTGTTAACATGTATGACCTTAAATTCTTGGGAATCCCAGGCTACACTTTCGTATCATCCCAGTAGATGTCAAGGCCATAAATTAGTGCCACAAATCCACTGAGTTCCATACCAGTCACTCTCTCTAAGGGTAATAACAGGCATACTTCATAAAGCACCCAGCCTTGTCTCATAAGTACCAGGTTGATCATTTTTAGTATGATTTAACCATTCCCAACATAGAGGAGCCTTTAAACTTAAATGACCATACCTGGTGTTAACCATGTTGATCCTCCCCATAACTATCAGGGTTTTCCTTTTAATAGATGAGAAGTTAATTTTTTATTGAGACTTAACTCATCACTCCAATTGAGTTTAAATGACCCTAAAGGAAAACTTTGGCCACCTCATGCGAAGAGGTGACTCATTGGAAAAGACCCTGATGCTGGGAGGGATTGCGGTCAGAAGGAGAAAGGGATGACAGAGGATGAGATGGCTGGATGGCATCACTGACTTGATGGACATGAGTTTGAGTAGACTCCGGGAGTTGGTGGTAGATAGGGAAGCCTGGCATGCTGCAATTCATGGGGTCACAAAGAGTCAGACATGACTGAGCGACTGAACCGAACTGAAGAGAAAACTCAAATCTATGGCCAACCTCAGAGCAGGTATTTTTAATTGGCCAGGTGAGAGGATCCCATCTAGAATTATTATGAATAGATAGAACAGGA
>NW_011495086.1:4899529-4901517 GCF_000754665.1 Bison bison bison | reverse complement strand
TTCTTTCTCAAGATCGCTTTGGCTATTCGAGGTTTTTTGTATTGAACCACCCTTTCATCTCCCTCCCCATCCCACCCTCTAAGTTGTCGCAAAGCACTGGGTTGAGCTCCCTATGTCATACAGCAAAATCCTAGTGGCTATCTATTTTACAGATGGTAATGTATATGTCCCATGCTTCTCTCTCAATTTGTCCCACCCTCTTATTCCCCTGCTATTTCCATAAGTCCGTTCTCCGTGTCTGCGTCTCCACTGCTGCCGTGCACGTAGGTTCATCAGAGCCACCTTTCTAGATTCTATACACTTATGTTGAAATACAATATTTGTCTTTCTCTTTCTGACTTACTTCACTCTGCACAATAGGCCCTAGCTTCATCCCCCTCATTAAGACCAACTCAGATGTGTTCTTTATAGCTGAATAGTACTCCATTGCATATACATACCACAGTTCTGTATCCATTCATCTGTCGATGGACATCTATGTTGCTCCCATGTCCTATCCATTGTAAAAAGTGTTGCGATGAACATTGGGGTACATACATCTCTTTCAATTATAGTTTTCTCGGGGTATAGCATGGAGTTCTTGAGAGACCATGCGCTCTCTTTCCTCTGATCCACACCAGATACAAAAATTAGACCCCCTTTTCCTTTTGCTTGCTTTACCAAATAAATAATAAAACTTGTCAAGTTTGGTAAACATTTCAAAATCCTGAAGTTGCAAAGAAGGGTGACCCTGCCAACATTACACTCATTGAAATATTTCATAGGTTTGGCTTTCTAAGAGGAAACTCCAGAATTAAAAGTATTTTTGTCCATATGGAGCCATTGTCTATGAGAGTAAAAGTATACCTTCAAGCATCAGCCTTGAGTTTTGTGTGTAAACTACTTGCTAAATATAGCAGAAATGTTGAAGTGAAATAGTAATTAAAAAAAATAGGCTTTTCCTAGGTCCTGGAGCTACTTATCTAAATCTGACAAAAAACATAACAACACATGCAGATGGAAGGAGCTTAGCATTTAGGTTGCTGGATATAATTTAAATAGCAGACACAGTTTGTTAGGCATTCTGCTCTTTTGGCATTAGTTATGATTTTGCCATAAAAATAAAAATATTTAAGAATGTCAAAAATGCCTGTTTCCAACATTTTCTAATAGATAAATTGTCAGATTATGCAGTAATCATCTCTATATCATGTTCATAAAAGATCATTTGGTGTGTAAAATAAATTTGAAGTCTAGTTTCAACATTTTTGGTAATTATATAAAATGAAAGTACAATGAAAGAGTAAAAGTGTCATAGCATTATTCACTTAGGCAACATTATGAATGCTTTTTGAGAGGGGATTGACTGACAAGAGGTGAAAAATGTAGGTCTGGAAATGGCCATC
Source organism: Bison bison bison (assembly GCF_000754665.1). NCBI lineage: Eukaryota > Metazoa > Chordata > Mammalia > Artiodactyla > Bovidae > Bison > Bison bison. The sequence continues at coordinate 4,900,132 of NW_011495086.1, read as the reverse complement.
TGGATATGAATGGCATCTACATGGATAGAGACAGACAGGCACTTGTAGTATGATTCTTTTTTTTTTTTTTTTGTATGATTCTTAAATAATTAAAAATTATATACGCCACATGGTTAGCTAAGAACTTTGTTATAATTATAAATAATTTGTTTCTTTTCTTTTCAAATAGTATTGACTGATTTTTATTGTAAAGAAAATAACATGCTATTAGGTTATTTTTATTATCATAATGGATTTTGTCTCACCAATTTGCAAGTGAAGAGCACCATGCAAAATCTTCTAGAGGTTTCAAACTGATTTCACCCAGATACGTAAAAAAATGAAGAAACATGTTAAGAATTTTCTGCAAGATGCATATAAAGGTATAAACCAGAAATCCCATACTTGTTTTGATACTATGTAAATTTTAAAAATAATGATTTTGTGTAAGACAGAGTTTGAAGCACAAATGATATAACCACCTCAAACTTTTAACTGGACAGATGTATCTTAGGAAAAAGTGCTAATAATATCACATTTTAGACGAGGACCCTGAAATAAGGATGCTTTACCAATGCTGCTGCTGCTGCTGCTAAGTCGCTTCAGTCATGTCCAACTCTGTGC
>NW_011495086.1:4894065-4899429 GCF_000754665.1 Bison bison bison | reverse complement strand
GGAGAAAGGGATGACAGAGGATGAGATGGCTGGATGGCATCACTGACTTGATGGACATGAGTTTGAGTAGACTCCGGGAGTTGGTGGTGGATAGGGAAGCCTGACGTGCTGCAATTCATGGGGTCACAAAGAGTCAGACATGACTGAGCGACTGAACCGAACTGAAGAGAAAACTCAAATCTATGGCCAACCTCAGAGCAGGTATTTTTAATTGGCCAGGTGAGAGGATCCCATCTAGAATTATTATGAATAGATAGAACAGGACTGAACACTCATCTAAAACAAATTTCCTAGAGGGTATCCAATCAGAGCCCTAAAGAACAGAAAATCCACCAAGGTAGCCCAGAAGTAATAGGCACAGGTAATTGGCCACAACCCAACAACTGGATTGAGTTTTAAACTAGCATAGAATCATGTCCATGATAGAAAACATGTGATTGATAGGCATAGGTCCAAGGAATCAAGAAAACATTATAAATGATCATAAAAGTCAGATCAGCATCTTGGGCAAGCTGCCTGCTTCTGATGTCATCTTCTCATCCTAGTGTAGTGAGTTTCCTCTGTTTGAGCATTGTTTTAAGGTGAGTTTGAGGTCAGCAGGCCTCTCTATGGACCAGTCCAGCTTAGGGCTCTTTGGAAGTGGGAATACATGCTTTCATAAAAAGCAATAAAAAACAATTTAGAATGAAACAAAAGAGTCGCCTAAACAGAATATAAGTTAACACTACTGGAAGCTACTTATCTTCCAAATCCTCTGCCTTGAGGTCTCTGATGAAAAATACATTTCCCAAGGTTATTTCCACTTTTACACTGCAATAATAAAGGCCCTTGAGTTATACATGCAACTAGCAGATTCTTGCTAATCAGTATCTCATCATGGTATGTTTTTATCTGATTGGCCTTGAGAAAATGAGACGAATCCACTTGGAACACTAAGTTTTGGTGAGAAAAGGAAAGGTCTCTTGCCTGAGGTAATCAACGGGAGAGAAGACCCAACCAGGAATAACCATGCCTCCCAAACTCAAAGGTACTTGACACTGAGGAAGAGAGGAAGTGATAAAAACAGAGAAGCCTAAACTAGGCTGAAGATGCTTCAGGAATCATTTGAGGACTGATTTGCATGTTGAAGTAAATTCTCTTATTCCATTTTCAGATATCCATTTTTATAGGAACACGTAAGTGGGGTTGAAAGCTAAGTTCTTCCACCTTTGCCTGCACGCTCAGTCGCTTCAGTTGTGTCCAATTCTGCAACCCCATGGACTGTAGCTTGCCAGGCTCCTTAGTCCATGAGACTCTCCAGGCAAGAATACTGGAGTGGGTTGCCATTTCCTTCTCCAGGGGATCTTCCTGACCCAGGTATTGAACCCAAGTCTCCTGTGGGTCCTGTATTGCAGGCTGATTCTTTTCTGCTGAGCCACAAGGGAAGTCCAAGTTATTCCAACTACTTGAGGTCAATTCAAGTGATTAATATCTGTGACCTGCTTACAAGATACTACCTGGAATGTAACACTATCGATAGCTAGAGAAAATTCTAACTTTTCTTTAAGATCAATAAAGTATATCTATATTATATATAGATATATAAAATATAAATGTATATATAAGTATATATGCATATGTACACATGCATGGTTACACATGTATGCATATGTGAACTTTTATTCATTCATATACACACATATATATAAACATATATTTTCTTCCTCTCTCTCTCTATATATGTAAGTGTATATATATAAACACATACATGCATACACTCTGTTTCCACAGGACGTCTGTAATATAACATGCAAAGAAACATGTATCATGTTATTATGTTCTTTTTAAATTCCATCCAGACATCTAGAGTTAAATCTTATCAACAAGAATGTATACTCCTTTTTTTATTATTATCAACAGGTTTGTATGTGTTTTGTACTCACTCAGTTGTGTCTAACTCTTTGTGGCCCAAGGGACTATAGCGCAACAGGCTTCCCTGTCCATGGAATTTTCCAGGCAAGAATACTGGAGTGAGTTGCCATGCCCTCCTCCAGAGGATATTCCCGAGCCAGTGATTGAATCCAATCTCTTGTGTCTCCTGCATTGGCAGGCGAATTCTTTACCACTGGAGCCACCTGGAAAGTCAACAGGTTAACACTGAGAAAATGTGATTGGGTGGGTGTGTGTAAGTATGAGACAGAGACACCATATGTAAAAAGTGCCTATCATAATAGCTGATAAGTAGCTATTGTTCAGTATTCTTGCCTGGAGAATCCCAGGGACAGAGGAGCCTGTTGGGCTGCTGTCTATGGGGTCGCACAGAGTCAGACACGACTGACGCGACTTAGCAGCAGCAGCTATTGTTCAAAGAAAACAATAATAATTGTTTTTGTTTTTCTTTGCCTTCCCAAGCTTAAAGAGGTCACCAGGAAGCATATCTAGGATTTCAAAGTATATCTAAAAAGGATAATGATGTAATAATGATTAAAAAGAATGCATTTTTCAGTTCAGCAGATTGAAATTTTGATCTGACCATGATCTGTGCAGACTTAGGGAATTTTCTTCACTTTTTAAGGACCTGGTATCCTTCTCAAGCATAATTCAGGTAATATTCATGACCTCAAAGATTGCTATACAATGAGATGCCATAATAAATGTGCTTAGCAATGCACCTGACTTAGCAATGCACCTGCCACTATGGATATTAGCAAGAATTACATTAACTGGGTGGCCCAGGTCCCCATATTTCGCTGGCATTCCCCATGGGTTATTTCAACCTCTCCAGATTTTAGAGTTATCAGTGTCCTAGATAAAACCTTGATTTCCAGGGTCTGTAATAATTTCAAGCTAAGAAAGCCACTGTTTACTCAGTGAATAGAAAGCTAGCTTTGATAGACACCCATGAAAAAGCAAATATCTAAGCCTGGGATATTAAAATAGGATCATATTTTCATCAAGTACCACCTTTATGATGGCACTGCCTTAATTCCTGCACCTCAGACACTCAAAGTCTTCCCTAGTTGTTGGTGAAAGCTCCCAAGGTGCTGGCTCGGGCCCTCAAAACAAGACTCTCTTATTTCCCTCTCTGACCTCCTGCCTTCTTCCTGAGGAGACCATTGTGCTGAAGTCTCCTGGGGATCACAACTCCTCTGGACAACACTGTCCTCTGTCTGGGTCTCATTGCTCACACAAGTGAAGACACAGGACAAGCACACTGTCCTTCCTTTATTGCTTCATACTTACAGCTTGAGGTCAGGCTATTCACTAAGGTCACACAGAGCATGTAGACCAAGTAGCAAGATGCTTTCATAGAGTAAAGACACAGTGGAAAGAGTAGGATGCAGAAGATATAATCCAGGAGCCAGACAATGTGTCTGCTCTGAAGGCTGCAGGACTGGAGCCTGAAAGTTTCATCTCTGTGAACCCTCACTTGTCATCATCCAGGAGTCAGCTCTCTTCTCCCTACTGGACTATATTCCACTACCTCTTCCCTCACAGAGGCCTGGACCCAGCTGCAGCAAAGCAACAGAGACAGAACTCCAGACTCCACCCTGGGCTTTCATTTTGGAATCCACATCCTCATCTCCAAGTTCTAATGGAAATCTGTGAGAATGTCCACTCATTTCAATTAAAAAAAAAAATTCTTTTTTGCTTCCTCCCACCAAACTATTCGAAATAGAAAAAAAATGAGAAGAAAACAGTCCTACATCAATTGTGTCTATGTTAGTCATTCTTAAATGACACCTTGTGCAGGATGTCACAGTTGAACTGGACCAAACCAATCTCATGTTCATTCTCTTCTGCAGTGAAAGTGTGCAGTGGAGTTTGCTGGTCATTCAGCAATCCTCTTGAATCTTTGCTCCTACAAAATAGCTACATGAACACCTGAACACTCACAAAAAAAGAGATCTCCTCAAGAACGCACCTATTAAATTCAGCAGGTTAAATAAATGTATATACATACAAAAAAAAATTCAAAGAAGCAACAACAGACCTGAAAAAAATCTATCTCTAGTCCCTAATAAAAATAGAACAATTACCTTCTTCTATCGTGTATATATTAAAAAAAATGAGTAGCATTGACATATATACACTACCATGTGTAAAATAAATAGCTAGTGGGAAGCTCTTGTATAGCACAGGAAACTCAGCTTGGTGCTCTGTGATGACCTAGAAGAGTGTGATGGGTCTGTGGGAGGCAGCTTCAAGAGGGAGGGGATATGTGAATATGTATAACTGATTAAGTTTCTTCTGCAGCAGAAACTAAGCACAACATTGTAAAGCAATTATACTCCAATTTTCAAAAATAATTTTTAAAAACCAGATGGTATTCAGACAATGTGGAGCTCTACCCCAATGGTCACTTATGCATCTATAGATAGTCCTCAATGGCTAAGAAAGCAGCCTGCAAAAGGAAGGAATATGTGCATATATGTTGTTGAAAACATAAAAAAAATAGGAGTTTCTCCATCATCTAGTATTTACCGCTTCAAAAAACATTACTTTGGAATCTAGTTTCAACCAAGTTACCCTGTTACATTTCTGTATGCTCTTGGTTGGAATTCTGAATATGTTTTCTCATAGAAACATTAAGCTTAAATTTGGGAAGTTTTAAGATGTTTTGTTCACATTAGATTTTACATTCATACAAATGGGTATGCATATTTAATATTCAAAACAGGTTTATATTGAAAACTAATATGCAAGTTAGATAAGATGAAATATATTTGTTAAACTTGCATTTTTACATGCAAAGATGCATGTAAATGCATGTAAATGCAAAGATGCATTTAGCATCTTCCTAAACTGTGATCACGTTCCTCCACATTTCCTCTCTCTACCATGTTCTCAGTTTGTCTTCACTGTGTAACCGTGTCTGCACATTTGCTGTTTTTCTGTTAGATACAGGTGCTCATTCTTGCCGAGACTCAACTTCCTCTACCATACACCGGCTTGCATTCTCTTCTCTTTCATGTCAGTCTCTAGTCATGATCTGTGTAAATTACAAAGTCAGCCTCATCGCTTCTCTGCTTTAAGCCTCCATTGGCGGTCTGTTATCTACAAAATTAGCTCTGGTCTTCCTGACACGGAGATAGGACAGACTCCCAATTTCTCCACCCCCCGCTTCCTGTGCCTCTTGCTATTCCTTTCCCTGGGCATCACCCTTTAGTCATTGTGAATAACTGGCTGTTACATAAGCATATACGTATGCATGTATGTGCCCACTCGCAGACAAGTTCCCCTAACAACAGTTTGGCCCTTGGTGCCATCTGTCCATGCTGTCCCCAGTGCTTAAAATTCACCTGCGCAGCACTGTTTATAATAGCCAGGACATGGAAGCAACCTAGATGTCCATCAGCAGATGAATGGATAAAAAAGCTGTGG
>NW_011495086.1:4893615-4893965 GCF_000754665.1 Bison bison bison | reverse complement strand
ATCTCAGAATTCTATAGGCTAATAGCCCAGTTACTACCATTTAAAGCTTATGAAAGTTGTCAAGGCTTAGATGGTGGTCAATTTTATCCTCCAACCCCATTAAAGGTGCACACACACACAAGCTGCTAAATGGTCATACCAGTAGAATATAGATCTTTGACCCATTGGGATCATACCAATGGTAGATTGGTTGGGGTTACCTGTAATTTGTTAACATGTATGACCTTAAATTCTTGGGAATCCCAGGCTACACTTTCATATCATCCCAGTAGACGTCAAGACCATAAATTAGTGCCACAAATCCACTGAGTTCCATACCAGTCACTCTCTCTAAGGGTAATAACAGGCAT
>NW_011495086.1:4802718-4893515 GCF_000754665.1 Bison bison bison | reverse complement strand
GCGCAGCACTGTTTATAATAGCCAGGACATGGAAGCAACCTAGATGTCCATCAGCAGATGAATGGATAAGAAAGCTGTGGTACATATACACAGTGGAGTACCACTCAGCTATTAAAAAGAATACATTTGAATCAGTTCTAATGAGGTGGATGAAACTGGAGCCTATTATACAGAGTGAAGTAAGCTAGAAAGAAAAACACCAATACAGTATACTAACGCATATATATGGAATTTAGAAAGATGGTAATGACAACCCTGTATACGAGACAGCAAAAGAGACACAGATGTATAGAACAGTCTTTTGGACTCTGTGGGAGAGGGAGGGGGGATGATTTGGGAGAATGGCATTAAAACATGTATAATATCATATAAGAAACGAGTTGCCAGTCCAGGTTCGATGCAGGGTACAGGAAGCTTGGGGCTGGTGCACTGGGATGACCCAGAGGGATGGTATGGGGAGGGAGGTGGGAGGGGGCTTCAGGATGAGGAACACGTGTACACCCGTGGTGGACGCATGTTGATGTATGGCAAAACCAACACAATATTGTAAAGTAAAAATAATAATAATAATAAAATTTAAAAAAAATTCACCTGCACTTCTCCACATTATCCGTATGCTCCTCCAAAACTTTTCTAGCTATTTCTTGTTCTCTCTTCAAACTCAACACAAGCATCACTTTCTCCAGAATGCTCTTTGATCTCCAGCCATCAGCCTAATTGATTATCTGCAGGATACCTCAGAAATACTTCAGGTTTGGTTCTAGACAATCATAGCAGAGGAAATATCCCAATAAAGCAAATCACACAAAGTTTTTTATTTCCCAGTGTATTTTAAAGTTATGTTTTTACTATTGTGTAGTCTGTTCAGTGTGCAATGATGTCACATCTAAAAAGCAATGTACATACCCTAAAGTTACATTATTGTTCAAAAAAATACTAAGCATTAACTGAGCCTTCAGCGAGTTGTAATGTTTTTGCAGTAGGAACATCAAAGATCACTGATCACAGATCAACCTAACAAGTGTAATAATAATGAAAAAGTTTGAACTACTGTGAGAATTACTAAAATGTGACACAAAGACATGAAGTGAGCAATGCTGTTGGACAAATGGTTCTGACACACTTGCTTGATGTATGGTTACCCACAAACCCTCAATTTGTAAAAACAGTAACAACAAAAAACTCAATATCTGTGAAGCATAAACAAACAAGTTATGTTTGTACTTTATTGCTTTTGCCATATTGCTTCCTAATTTCCTCTTGACAGATTCGTATTACCTGATAGATTACAAATGCTATGCAGTCTCAGATAATATTTTAAGTTTGTTTGAGAACTCGGTGTCCTGTACCATGTTTGCCATATATTAATACTTGAGTACTAATTTTGTAATACATGAGCACATATATGAAGGAATATATTCTTTAAAGACTGTTGACTTCTGTGACCTCTCTCATGCTTTAGTTGCTAATTACATATTTTGACATTTGTTTAGTATAATATCATCTTATGATTCATTGATTTAATAATGGAGTGCCTCTTGTGTGTCAAAAACCGGGCTAGATCCAGTGTAATTATAAACTAAAATAATCACCAATAAAATGTATAGATACAAGTGTGGAAAGTGCCCTAAAAGAGATGTGCATGGTGCTATGAGATTGTAGAAAGTAAGGGCCAGTGTGGTATAAAGAGGTAAAGGATGCTTTCTTAGAAGAAAGGATGTTTGACCTGAGATAGAGGGATGTGCAGTTCACCAGATGAGAGGAAAAGAAGACTACGCCAGGCTAATGGAAGAGTTCGTGCAACAGTAGGGGGGCAGTTGCTATAATCAAAGGACTGAGAGAAACCAGGGTGATCCAAACAGAGATGGAGCCCTGTGAGCAGAAGCTGTGAGAATTTTGGAGAAGGACATTTGGAAACGGGCAAAAAGGGAGAAGGCAAATTATTATGTTACTTAAGAATTATTCTGGGAGTCTACCACTTTGCAATGATGGAGAGAAATGGGTAGATTTGAAAAATGTTTGGAAAGAAAAGTCAGCATTATTTGATGTTGGATTAGAGTGTGATGGTTACAGAAGGAAGAGGTATGAAGAGTGAGCATAAACACTGATTTTCAGAGCTGGTGGGATCTTTCCCTGAGAAAATGATGGATCCAAATGGACCAGTTTCTATGAGGGATCAGCAGAGAGGAGATACCTAACAGGTCTGCTAGGGATTGTTGATTTTCGGTGACTCTAGCACCAGATTTCTATCATGTGACATTTTGGAAATCACAGATGTGGATAGATTGTGGAGAAAGATGAGGGAAGGGCCTTAACACCAAATCATAAGAAATACTAACCCTTACAGCTCTCTGTAGACAAGAGAGAGAAGAGGGGGTCATCCTTAATTTGTTTTTATTTATTTATTTATTTTTAATAGAAAGATAATTGCTTTACAATATTTATTTGATTTTGGCCATACAGCAACATAAATTAGCCTTAGGTTTACATATGTCTCCTCCCTCTTTAACCTCCTTCCTACCTACCACCCTTTCCCATCCCTCTAGATTGTTAAAGAACCCCAGTTTGAGTTCCCTGAGTCATACAGCAAATTTCCATTGGCTGTTTTACAAATGATAGTAGCATGCTTCCACGCTACTCTCTCCACTCATCCCACCTTCTCCTTCCTCCCAATTTGTTTTTAAATATGAGTTTTTATCATACCATCAACTTGGTGAGAAAGGAAAAATATCTACTTTTTAAAAATGTGGTCATACAACACAGTGAAGCAACCAAAGTGATATCCTTTAAAAAAATGTAGGTATGAATTGAATTAAAATAATTACTCATCATCCAACAAATCCCTATAAAATCTACTTGAAAAACGAAAACTATGTATCTGTACATAGTGTCATATTTTTAAAGAATACATTCATCCTGGGAGAGAAGTGAGCTATATATGTAGCAATGCTATGCTTTTAAAACTAATGATCTCAGATCAAATTAAATATAGACCAGTGGTCATCATCTAAGACAGATCACGATGACACAATATGAAGATTAATTACAGAAGTAATCATATCCATTATCTAATTATTCAAATCTTAATTATGACTCTGCTGGCCCAATTAGTCAGAATACAAGGCTACTGTTAGAGATGGGTGGATATTCCGCATCTGTGCTGAAGTAAGAGGCATCTGTTGCCAAGAGGTGAAGCAATGAAAAGTGTCAACTCACCAGCTGCAAAGTGAAGATATCTTCGAAAAGTACATGTGAGCCCATGCAGTGATTTAACACATGGGGCAGGGGCAGATTGGTAAAGGAGGCACCTTTTCAAATGCTCTGAAGGCATTTGTTATCCTCTGAGTAGACTATGGGTTGCAAAGCATTGCTTATCTCTCTACACGGTGCTCCCATTAAAAACAGAAAAAAAGAAAAATTTTATAAAGCTTGACTTGTGCATGTTAGATGGGGCCATAAAAAGAGATGAGTGAGCAACACATTTTAAATATATAAATGTTTCTGTAAATTCATTAAAATCATTTATAGAGTCTAAAATTTATTTGATTCGTGCCTAATCAAAGAAATAGAATTATATGGATGAAATATTTACTGTTATAAGTATAAATAATATAATAATAGATTCCCTGATTGACATCATTGATTTTGACTCTAGTAGTATCTGATGTATAGTATCTCAGCACCTGATATATTCACATGCTTTTATTGATATTGACCTTATTAGACAGGAAGGATTCTATTAATGGTGCTATTGACTTTATATATATTTATTGTTGATATTTATCAAACTTGCTATAAAGTTTTTATTGAACTACAATCAGTGTTCAAAAAGACTGTTAGAGAAAGGGAAGCAGTGTATAAAGTATAATGCAACTCATTAGAACTTTAAGTACATCAACTTGTAACTAAGCTGTGGATTTGCTTACTCTATTCTCAGTGTCATAGGCTTAACTTTTTATTAATTCACATTTTGGAATGTGTGAATGAGAGAATGTTGGCACTTATTGAAGTCGGAAAATGTTAATTTACATGAAATGTATATGCATCTTGCTTCTGAGTGTAGTAGAAACGATTTCAACTTTTCACATTGGTTTCACAGAAGAAAATTACATTTCAACAAAATTAAAAGAGTGTGGGGAGCTTTTTCAGCATTGCATCTCCATGCTCCCTTGTTATTGAACGACAATAAGAAATCCTGTTAGTTCTCTGCTACTGAGCAAATTGCTTTCCACAATTATGGTTTATGTTTTAATGGGGCTAGCTTCACATTAGGAGAATTATTCCAAACCAGCATTGCCTCTCCGTGCCGCACAGAACAGCACCCTGCCTGCTTTACAAAATCCATGTCTCCCATGTTGCCTCTAAGAAAAATATATAAATAAACGCTTGCCAATCTTGCTTCTGAGAGAGTTTTAATTGAGGATAATGAAACATCTCTAGCTCCAAAATGAGAGTAAGATGGCCACAAAGCCCTTTAAAATGCTAATAGGCAGAAGACATTTACAGAAGTTTTGTGATATTATATAGCATAGTAATAGAGTAGGTAGGTGACAGTTTGTCAAATTTAGCTGCGATGATCAGACCTATTTTCCCTCTTTCTATTTTTGAGGCCAACTTGAATGAATGATTTAGGATAATATAAAGTTGGCACCTTCATCACCAAGCACCCTGCCCTTTCAGCTATAGGGCATCTGCATACCACTCATTAAAAGAGGGGGAAATGACCAGAACAAGCAAATGTTAATTTCACACGATTTAGTGTTCAAGGTCCCACTTCCTCTCTGCACTTCTGTTGTATTTCACCCACAGAATGCTTCTCTCCTTTTTAAATCACAGTGACAATGTGAACAGCACATGTATACTTTAAGCAACTTACCAATTCAAGTGGTTTGCCTCAGTGGGAAGACATGAACTCAGAATGATAAAGCTTGGCACTGCTTCACTAAAATGGAATAAGAAATCACTTTGACAGAGCCTAGATCTGGACTGGGTTGCTGAATGTGTTTCCCACCAGCCCCCCTATCTTTTTTTCCCCTCTTTCAATGTCAATGTTCTTTATTTTATGTGGAGTATATCTTATGTGACAGCACAGGAGGAAATGTAGGCAGCCCAGGTTAATGTGCTTGGGGTCAAAATGGGCTTCCAAGTGAAGGGAATCAGCTCTCTTGAGATATTCAGCTAACACAAGTTTCAAAGGATTCTTGATTAAATGACCTCTGATATGGCGAATGCCAAGACCTAGGGGAGGCATGAAATGAAGACACTCAGGTGCTTATTAAACAAAGCTGTGTCATGCTCAGTCATGTCTGACTCTTTGCGACCCCATGGACTGCAGCCCACAAAGCTCCTCTGTCCAAGGGATTTTTCCAGCAAGAATACCAGAGTGGATTGCCATTTCCTTCTCCAGGGGATCTTCTTGACTCAGGGATCAAACCCACATCTCCTGAAGGCAAATGAATCCCACCTGGGAAATCCTATTAAACAAAAGTGTTGGTGGTTTATTCGCTAAGTTGTGTATGACTCTTGAGACCCCATGGACTGTAGCCTGCCAGGTTACTCTGTCCATGGGATTCTCCAGGCAGGAATATTAGAGTGGATTGCCATTTCCTTCTCCATGGGATCTTCCTGACCCAGAAATCAAACCCAGGTCTTCTGCATTGCAGGCAGATTCTTTACCAATGGAGCTACAAGGGAAGTCCTATTAACACTTTATTTCATTTTGACTGAGATACAGAACAGAGACATGACTTAGAATGATTTTTGGTTGCAGCCTCTTGCACCGCAGGGATTTATAAGTGGGATATTTTAATTTCTGAGTTGAAAGTGTCTGTCACTTGGATTTGAAATAACATCTTTCCCGACCTTCACCACCTGCAAGCAACTTAAGCACCATCTGCCAAGGTGCCAGGGCTGGTCTGTTACTCCTAGGGGACTTCACCTGTGTGTGCCTGAGTGTTGCATAAGAGTAATTTGTTGTAAACTACACATACTTATTGGAGAAGGCAATGGCACCCCACTCCAGTACTCTTGCCTGGAAAATCCCATGGATGGAGGAGCCTGGTAGGCTGCAGTCCATGGGGTCGCACAGAGTTGGGCACAACTGAAGCAACTTAGCAGCAGCAGCAGCACACACACTTATTAGCAACACCACTGATTTATAAAAAGAATATCTTAAAAGAAAAAGATATCTTGAATTGGTAACTAAAAACCAAGATCTGATCCTAATGACTTATCTGTATATGTTTCCTTTTTTTTTAAAAAACTATGAAATTCCCAATCTGAATATATTTTTTTAATTTTTTTTATTTTTTTAAATTAATTTTATTTTATTTTTAAACTTTACATAATTGTATTAGTTTTGCCAAATATCAAAATGAATCCACCACAGGTATACATGTGTTCCCCATCCTGAACCCTCCTTCCTCCTCCCTCCCCATACCATCCCTCTTGGTCGTCCCAGTGCACTAGCCCCAAGCATCCAGTATCGTGCATTGAACCTGGACTGGCATCTCGTTTCATAGAAAGATGGTAACGATAACCCTGTGTACGAGACAGCAAAAGAGACACTGACGTATAGAACGGTCTTATGGACTTTGTGGGAGAGGGAGAGGGTGGGAAGATTTGGGAGAATGGCATTGAAACATGAATATCTTTTTTTTAAACTTTCTATTTTATATTGGAGTATTCCCTAGTGGCTCAGACAGTAAAAAAATCTGGCTGCACTGCAGGAACCCTGCGTTCAGTCCCTGGGCTGGGAAGATCCTATGCACAAGAGAGTGGCTACCCACTCCAATATTCTTGCCTGTAGAATTCCATGGACAGGGGAGCCTGGTGGGCTACAGTCCATAAGGTCTCAAAGAGCCAGACACGACTGAGAGACTAACAATCTTCATCTTCTTCAATCAGTCGGTGATTACTAATGTTGTGATACTTTCAGGTGTACAGCAAAGTGATTCAGTTATACATAAACACATAGCTATTCTTTTTCAAATTCTCTTCCCATTTAGACTATTGCATTGAGCATAGTTCCCTGTGCTATACAGTCTTCGTTGGTTATTCATTTAAAATATGGCAGTGTATACATTCAATCTCAAACTCCTTAACTATCCGTTTGTTTTATAAATATGTATCTTAAATAAAATAATATACTTGAAGTTGAATAACTTTCTCTTCTTCAAGAAATTTACTGATACTTTTCATTACCTTTTTGTATTATTAAATAGTTTTCCTAACATATATTTTAATCTATCTTACTCCAAATTGAAAGATAAATATTCAAATCTCTATCAACTGCATCATTAAACATTAATTTGTTGTTTCCTAGGCACCCCACTCCAGTACTTTTGCCTAGAAAATCCCATAGATGGAAGAGCCTGGTAGGCTGCAGTCCATGGGGTTGCTAGAGTCAGACACGACTGAGCGACTTCACTTTCACTTTTCACTTTCATGCATTGGAGAAGGAAATGGCAACCCACTCCAGTGTTCTTGCCTGGAGAATCCCAGGGACAGGGAAGCCTGGTGGGCTATTATCTATGGGGTCGCACAGAGGCGGACACGACTGAAGCGACTTAGCAACAGTAGCAGCAGCAGTGTCTCATACAGGTTTTTTTATTTTTTTATTTTTTATTTTTTGGCTGCTAGGTATATTTTTATTATTAAATTTATTTTTTATTGAGGTAACATTGGTTTATAATGTAACTTATGTTTCACGTGTGCAAAATTATATTTTTTATTTCTGTAGATGTTAATGCCACAGTGTGCTCACCACCACAAATTTAATTTCCATCCCATCACCACTTTGAAAACTATGCATTGTGTCCACAGAATGGTGGCTTTATCTTTCACAGGAATGTAAAATAGATATATGAATCAAGTTTCACTGTCTTTATCTATAAACATTCAATGAGATTTGACTCTATGTTTGATATCGACTTCCGATTTTTTCTCTGATATCAGATCAAAAGGAAGTGGACAACTTGACACTGTTAAAATTAGGAGTCTTCATGAATGGAAATACTTTTTGACTTAAAATAAAAGCTCCTTATATATTCCTTATAATGTTATTGACTTTGAAAGAGGCTGTGTTACTTTTGCCTAAATTTTATGCTCCATGTATAAGAAGGTAGTACAAAATTAAGATACCTAATAATGTTAGGCACTTAAGTCTGCCAGGAGAATCTACGCAAGGGCATCTAAGGAGAAAAAAATTCCCATAAGAGGATTCCCAAATGAATTTCTATCAAGTGTATTTTGAACCAAATGTATAACTCAAGTGTGTTTCCTCAAAATGCACTGGGAATTTTGAATGTGTTCAGTTTAACTAGGATCCCTTGTTTGTTGCTGTAAAGTCCCTCAAACTTATTTTGCACTAATTTTAATGAAAATCACAGAGCAATGTCTTCCTTGGGTGTCATAAAATGTACCAACAGTTGCATGTAGATGAAAAAAAATCTCTTGTGTGGAATATATGTAAATGGAACTGGTCTATCAGCACGTCCTTCATTCCATGTTTCAGTGATGGATGATCAGTAAAATTCCTAGCGCAGTATAAAATAAAATACCTTGCTGCATTCTCAGATTATTTGCCCATGGAGCATCTTCACTTACTTTATAAGAAATAAGCATCAGTGTTCTCTCACTTATGTACCTAAATATGCTTGAGACAAGGAATGGTAAAAACATCATCCATGCTCTGTGAAAGGAGACATACTACAAATGTCAAGGGGAAGTTCTTTCTGATTCTACAGTACATAGCTATTTCTTCCAAACAATTTAGAATTCAGTTTGCATGCCAATAGCTACTTCACTTTCACTTTTCACTTTCATGCATTGGAGAAGGAAATGGGAACCCACTCCAGTGTTCTTGCCTGGAGAATCCGAGGCGGGAGAGCCTGGTGGGCTGCCGTCTATAGGGTCGCACAGAGTCAGACACGACTGAAGCGACTCAGCAGCAGCAGCAGCCAATAGCTTATGTGGGCCTTTTCTGTAAGAAGAAGTTTTGTATGAAGACTTGATATATGTATCAGATAGAAAGAAAATTCTGTATTTTTGTTGTTACTTGTTTTTGAAGATGAGCAAATGGAATATTTATTTGCAAAGAATGAGAGGGAGGACAAAGATTTATAAGTAAACACCCTGAGATATACTGAATTCTGACAGAATACGGAAACAATCAAAAATATTTCTTGAATGCTATTAACTAAACATTATGCTGAAGAATTGATGCTTTTGAACTGTGGTGTTGGAGAAGACTCTTGAGAGTCCCTTGGACTATGAGGAGCATCAGTTCTTCAGTGTTCAGCTTTCTTTATAGTTCAACTCCCACATCCATACATGACTACTGGAAAAACCTTAGTGTTGACTAGACAGACCTTTGCTGGCAAAATAATGTCTCTGCTTTTCAATATGCTGTCTTAATTGGTCATAACTTTTCTTCCAAGGAACAGGTGTAAAAAAAAAATAAATAAAATAAACATTATGCTAATGAAGGGCTTCCCTGGTGGCTCAGTCCATAAAGAATCTGCCTGCAATGCAAGACAACTGGGTTTGATCCCTGGGTCAGGAAGATCCCCTAGAGAAGGAAATGACAACCCACTCCAGTATTCTTGCCTGGAGAATTCCATGGACAGAAGATGTTAGCACACTACAATCCATGGGATCTCAAGAGTCAGACAGGACTTAGCAACTAAACCACTACCATCACCATGCTAATGAAACTAGGCTTTAAGAAAAAACTTGAATTGGCTTCATTGTCCCCGTGGAAAAATGACGAATAATGGGCTACTCCTTGGGGGAGCATGACATTCACAGACAGAGGAACATGGCCAGCTGAGGCCTTGACTTTGTCTAGCTCTAATACAGGAAGCCAGTCTGGGCAGTCTATGTAAAAAGAGGGCAGAGTATTCAAGAAATTTTTTTTCCTCACTTCCAGTTAATTTTGTCTTTTTCAGAAGTTACTGTTTTCTGCATTCATTTTTGTATTTATATCAGTGGCACTTTCTCCTTATTTGCTTTGGGTCACCAGCTGTGCAATTACTATGAATGGAAACCTTAGACCCAGAGAAAATGTCTTGCTATAGCTGTTGGGGCATGAATGAACTGGGAGCTCAAGGAAGAGGGTATTTATGGTTCTGAAATTATATTCTGCCTTGAACTTTAGCCCAGTTCAAAGTGAACATTGTTTTTTGTTTTTTTTTAATTCAATTTTTATTTTCTATCAGAGTATAGTTGATTTCTTTGGAAGGAATGATGCTAAAGCTGAAACTCCAGTACTTTGGCCACCTCATGCGGAGAGCTGACTCATTGGAAAAGACTCTGATGCTGGAAGGGATTGGGGTCAGGAGGAGAAGGGGATGACAGAGGATGAGATGGCTGGATGGCATCACTGACTCGATAGACGTGAGTCTGAGTGAACTCTGGGAGTTGGTGATGGACAGGGAGGCCTGGCGTGCTGAGATTCATGGGGTCGAAAAGAGTCGGACACGACTGAGTGACTGATCTGATCTGATACTTGATTTGGGGCTTCCCAGGTGGCTTAGTGGGTAAAGAAACTGCCTGCAATACAAGAGATGCAAGAGATATGGGTTCAATCCCTGTGTCAGAAAGATCCCCTGGAGGAGGGCACAGCAACCCACTCCAGTATTCTTGCCTGGAAAACTCCATGGACAGAGGAGCTTGGCGGGGTACAGTCTATAGGTTGGAAAGAGACACAACTGAAGTGATTGAGCACGCATGATTTGCAATGTTTTGTTAGTTTCAGGTATATAGCAAAGTGATCCAGTTATACATATACATGTCTTCATTCTTTTTCAGATTCTTCTCCCATGTAGGTTATTAAAGAATATAGAGTTCCCTGGTCTATGTTGATTATGTTTCATACATAGTAGTATATATATGTTAATCCCAAACTCTTAGTTTATCCTTTTCCCCTCACATTCCTCCTCTTGTTACCATATATTTGTTTTTAAAGACTGTGAGTCTATTTCTGTTTTGTAAATAAGTTCATTTATATCTTTTTTCAACTTATACATGTAAGTGATATCATATGCTACTTGTCTGGCTTACTTACTTCACTTAGTATGATAATGTCTAAGTACTTTCATATTGCTGCAAATGGCATCCTTTCATTCTTTTTTATGGCTGAAAAATATTCCACTGTATTAATCTCTTTGTACTACTTCTTCTTTATCCTCTATCGATGAACATTTAAGTTGCTTCCATGTCTTGGCTATTGTAAATACTGTTGCAATGAACATTGGGGTGCATGTCTCTTTTCTAATTATGGTTTTCTCTGGATATATGCCCAGGAGTGGAACTGCTAGGTTGGACAGTAGTTCTATTTTTAGTTTTATAATGAACCTCCCTTCTGTCTTCCATAGTGATTGTACCAATTTACATTCCCACCAACTGTGTAGGAGGGTTACCTTTTCTCTATACCTTCTCCAGCATTTATTGTTTGTAGACTTTTTCACAGTGGTCATTCTGACCAGTGTGAAATGATATGTTATTGTAGTTTTTAATTGCATTTATCTGACCATTAGAGATGTTGAACATTTTTTTTCAATGTGATTTTTGGTCTCTGTATGTCTTCTTTGGAGAAAAATCTATCAAGATCTTCTGCCCATTTTTTGATTGGGATGCTTCTTTGATATTGTACTGCATATGCTGTTTGTATATTTCAGAGATAAACCCCTTGTCAGTCACTTTGTTGGCAAATACTTTCTTCCATTCTGTAGGTTGTCTTTTCATTTTGTTTGTGGTTTCTTTGCTATGCAAAAGCTTTTAGTTTTAATTAGGCAGTTACATGTAAACTGGATAGCTACATGTAAAAAAAAATAAAATTAGAACAGTCTCTGATACCATACATAAAAATAAACTCAAAATGGATTAAAGACCTAAATTTAAGACCGAATACTATAAAACTCTGAGGGGAAAACATAGGCAGAATACTTTCTGACAAAAATCATATCAATATCTTTTTGGATCCACCTCTTAGAGTAATGAAAATAAAAATAAGAATAATATCATGTTGCATTGTGATGGAGTGAACAGTAGACTGGGCTTCCTCTTACTCAGTAGGAATGTCAGAATGAACTGTTTCTTAAAGGACCAAACTGTGCCTTCTTTTCAGAAGCTTGCTTCTGAATTTAATAGAGATCTGAATGCTAAAATAAATAAATAAACAAATGGGACTGATTAAACTTGAAAGTGCACATTGTAAGTTTTTATTAGTGATAATCAAATAACATATTTTTGGAAATGAAAAGCTATGTTTAGTTTAAAAACAGGATCAATTTTATCAATCCATCTCAATATTTCCTTTCAATTTAAACTCTGTCAAGAACAAGAATGATTTTATCAGCCCTTAGGAATGTAGCACAAACTATACATTTTAGGTTTGTGGCCTTATTTAATATTCCTTGCAATGTTAAGGACAGGTATTATTACTCATTTATAAATGAAAAAACTGAGTTAGGAGGCATTCAATGACTTGCCTAAAATCAAGGCCCTAGTGATTCACAGAACTGGCAAATCAGACTCAGGTCTCTCTAATCCTTGATTTTGTGGTTTTAAATCCCTAGGCTATTTAATAGTTCCTTTTCAAACTGGCCGTACTTCATATACTGTTGCTGTTGTTCAGTCACTCAGTGGTGTCCAACACTGCAAGCCCATGGGCTGCAGCATGCCAGGCTTCCCTGTTCTTCACAATCTCCTGGAGCTTGTTCAGATTTATGTCCATTGAGTCAGTGATGCCATCCAACTATCTCATCCTCCGGCATCCCTTTCTCCTCCTGCTTTCAGTCTTTCCCAGAATCAGGATCTTTTCCAATGAGTCAGTTCTTCGCATCAAGTGGCCAAAGTGTTGGACTTTCAGCTTCAGCATCAGTCCTTCAGGTGAATATTCAAGATTGATTTCCTTTAGGACTGACTGGTTTGATCTTGCAGTGCAAGGGACTCTCAAGAGTCAAAAGCATCAATTCTTCAGCTCTCAGCCTTCTTTATGGTCCAATTCTCACATCCATACATGACTACTGGAAAAACCATAGCTTTGACTAGATGGAACTTTGTCAGCTGTTTAATATGCTGTCAAGGTTTGTCATAGTGTTTCTTCCAAGGAGCAAGAGTCTTTTAATTTCATGGCTGCAATCACCATCTGCAGTGATTTTGGAGCCCAAGAAAATAAAGTCTGTCACTGTTTCCATTGTTTCCCCATCTATTTTCCATGAAGTGATAGGTCCAGATGCCATGATTTTACTTTTCTGAATGTTGAGTTTTAAGCCAAATTTTTTACCTCCTCTTTCACTTTCATCTTTAGTTCTTCTTCGCTTTCTGTCATAAGGGTGATGTCATCTGCATATCTGAGGTTATTGATATTTCTCTCAGCAATCTTCATTCCAGCTTGTGCTTCATCCAGCCCAGCATTTCTCATGATGTACACTGCATATACGTTAAATAAGCAGGGTGACAATATATAGGTTTGCTGTACTGCTTTCCCAAATTTGTACCAGTCCATTTTTTCAATCATAACATTAAAATAAATCACTCATGGCTCCTTCTATTCTAGTAATTGTCCCACAGTGTCCTCGTAAAGACTGATTCCCTTATCTTTTTTTTTTTTTTTAAACTTTACATAATTGTATTAGTTTTGCCAAATATCAAAATGAATCCGCCACAGGCATACATGTGTTCCCCATCCTGAACCCTCCTCACTCCTCCCTCCCCACAACATCCATCTGGGTCGTCCCAGTGCACCAGCCCCAAGCATCCAGCATCACGCATCGAACCTGGACTGGCAACTCGTTTCTTACATGATATTCTACATGTTTCAATGTCACTCTCCCAAATCTTCCCACCCTCTCCCTCTCCCACAGAGTCCATAAGACTGTTCTATACATCAGTGTCTCTTTTGCTGTCTCGTACACCAGGTTATTGTTACCATCTTTCTAAATTCCATATATATGTGTTAGTATACTGTATTTATGTTTTTCCTTCTGGCTGATTCCCTTATCTTTTTATTTATTTTTTTTTTTTTGAAGGAGGGGCACGTCTCTGATTTCTTAACTGCTTTCTTGAACCTTTCAATTTAATGGCCTTGCAGAATCACTTTTGACTTTCTGAATTTTTAATGTTCAACTTAAACTTCAGTTCTATCTTGCTCAACTTACTTAGTTTGTCCTATGACTGTGTAATAGTAGCCATACTGACCCTCCATAGCACTAATACCATAGCCCCTTTTTTTCATGGCAGCACCAGGAAGGCATCTTGGTGATCAGCATGAGATATAGCAAATGCTAACTACAGTTAAAATATTTGGGTTTCATTGCATTGTACAAGACAAAAACTCCTGCCTCCCTTGCTTTCTGATGTCATTACCAACATATTGCTCTTCTCTTTTACAACCAAAAATATTTAGAGTAATGTGTACAGAACAGAATTGCTGTACTGTACTTCTGGTGTTTCTATCCTATTTACTTTTCAACTCAATTAGTTTCATTTTTATCTAATTCCAATAAGGATACACTGGATAATTCCAGAAGGAAATTCTAATCACCAAATTTTATGGACAATATTTTATTTAAGCTGCATCTTGATTCACCACTTTCTTCTCAAATGTCTCACTTTGTCATTACCTAACACTCTTGTCTTCTGTCTATACTTATACTGTTGCTGTTTAGTCGCTAATTCATGTCCAGCTCTTTGTGGCCCCATGGACTGTAGCCTGCCAGGCTCCACTGTCTATGGGATTTTCCAGGCAAGAGTATTGGAGCAGGTTTCCATTTACTTCCGCAAAGGATCTTCCTGACCCAGGGATCAAACTGAAGTCTCCTGCATCTCCTGCATTGCAAGTGGATTCATTACCACCGAGCCACTTGTGATTTGGTTCTAAGAAACAATTCAGCTGCCTAGTATTCAAACAACATAATGCTATCAAAAAGCCTGAAAGCCTTAGCATTTATATATTAGACTAGATTGAAGAGACAATTATCTTTAGCCTACAATTTCATGATAATATAGAAAACCAGTGATCTTCAGACAATAAATTTGTACTATACTGCTAAATATTTTAAAGTGATTTTTACCTCTTTGTAAAGAAGGGGTCAAAATAATTGCAATTTTTTTTAATGAAACCTGAGATTCACTGGAAGTTAATAAAATGAATCAGTGACCCAAATCTATGTACTCTCAAAATAATTAGTTTTACCCAGTTTCCCAGGATTAACAAAAGAATTTAAAAAATAAAGTTTATATATAAGAAGATATTTTTTACAACAGCATCAAATAAAGAAAACAGAGTTTTAGATATGTAGCTTTTCCCTAGAACATTTCTTGAAACTGTTTACTGAAATTATTACATAAGCTGTTTATGTGTTAGTTGCTCTGTCATGTCTGACTCTTTGCAACCCCATGAACTGTATCCTTACAGCCTCCTCTGTCCATGGAATTCTCCAGGAAAGAATACTGGAGCAATTTGCCATGCCCTTCTCCAGGGCATCTTCCCGACTGCAATCGAACCTGGGTCTCCTAAATTGCAGGCAGAGTTTTTAGAGTCTGAACTATTACATATGCTAGTCATTTCATATTCATTTCCTCGTGCTCAAATCCCTCCATTCTCCTTCTAAAATGTATTTCCATGGCTCAGCCTCTCTGTGTTCTCAGCACATCTATGGCTTTATCTACTACTCTTTTTATCAGTGACTCCCAAATTTGTTTCACCAGGTCATTGCTCTCTTTGAACAATGTGTTTTATCTCCATATCCCTCTGACTTCTTCCTGTCAAACAATTTAAATTCAGCTTTGTAACATGTTGACTAAGAATTCACCACAAACTGTTCCTTCTCCTCCACTCTCCCCCTATAATTATAACTTAAAAGAATAATTATTTGCCCTTGTGGCTTCTCTTTCCTCTGACTCAACTCAGCCAGTAAGAAACAAGCCATGAATTAGTCTCATAAATATTTCACAATTTCACCTCCTCTTTGATCAAATCACTATTGCCTTAGTCAATATTCTATGTCTAGGCAAGAGCCTAGACAATTACAATAACCTTCTAACCAATCCTCCTGTCTTTAGAACACCCTCACTCCTTCAGTTTCTTTTATTTTCTGATGTGTATAATTTTTAAAAACAGACAAAATTAACTGTGTTCCTACCCTGCATAATCTTTGGTACCTTTCTTTTTTTGATATAAATTTATTTATTTTAATTAAAGCAATCTATAGATTCAATGCAATCCCTATCAAGCTACCAATGGTATTTTTCACAGAGCTAGAACAAATAATTTCACAATTTGTATGGAAACACAAAAAATCTTTGGTACCTTTCTTTATGACAGAATACATATTCATTTTTTCCAGTGAGTACTTATAGAGACTGAACTATCTAACAGGCTGGGCACCAAAGAAACCACAGTGATACTGAAGCAGCACTTAAAGGGTAGACAAGAGAGACCTCAATCAAATAACTCAGCAAACAAATGTAAAATTACAATCTAACATATGTTAGAAGCATATATTGAAGAGATCTGAGGAATCTGGCAAGTCAGGCAAAGAGATTTTAAATTGAAATCTGAAGAGTGACAAAAGCCAGGTTACATTTTTTTTAAAAAGTCATATATATAAAACACAATGGACAAATGAGCACATCCCTTAAAAGGGAAGAGGCCAGTATATGTGAACACAAAAAACAAATAGATGAGTGCAACTAGATATTCAGGGCTGTATTAAGCCATAAGTTTGGACTTCATCCTAGATTCAAAGGAAATAAGTTGAAGGCTTAAGTGTAGAGGGAAAGTGATAAGATTATAAAACAAATTGGAAGAGGCCAAGGTGGGTATGGGGAGAGTGAACCAAAGGTATTGACAAGAGATGAAGATAGCTTAGGATATACATATTGTAGTGATTATAAAGAGAAGCAGCAAAACCTAAGGGGTATTTTAGGAGCAGATTCTTAATTTGTATCTAAACATTTTAAGATACCTGTTAATGAATTGAATGGAGGAAACATTTTAAGGTCTTGTTAATGGATTGAATGGAAGAGAAGAATCAAAGAGAGGGAAATATCAAGAATGACTCCTAGAGGTATAGTTTGCAGAAATAGATGAATGTAGGTACCATTCTTTGAAAATGGAGACCAGGAAAGAAGGTGGGTATTAGAGGGAGAAACAGGGCTAGAAGATGATGTCTGCTTTTGTGTACTTGAGATACAATGCACCTATGAAACATAAAACATGATGGTGTCAAAGAATGTAAGGAAATCATTGAGTATATAGAATAACACTGAAAGATTTATACTGGAGATAAGCATATAAATAAAAATTTTAGAGACACTGGCACACAAGTGGTTATTAGAAGTGTAGGCATCAGTGTGATTATATAGAAAGATAATGTAGATCTCCATGGAACGATTGCCAAAGACAAGTCTTTGAGAATTTCATCACCTAATGTCTGTATAGAAGATGATACAACCTAAGAAGACTGCAAAAAGAGTGGTGGGGAAAAATGGTAAGAGGAAAAACAGGAGAGTACTCTGTGACAAATATGAAAAGTATTTCAAGGTGAAGGGAGTAACCAAGTATCTTGAATGATCAAGTACCTTGAGTGGTCAAAAAAATTCTGCAAGTGTATATTAGATGTGTCCACTCAAGCTGTATGGATGACTTTATCAACAACTTTTGAAGTAATGGGGCTTCCCAGGTGGCTCAGAGGTTAAAGTATCTGCCTGCTATGCAGGAGACCTGGGTTTGATCCCTGGGTCAGGAAGATCCCCTGGAGAAGGAAATGGCAACCCTTTCCAGTATTCTTGCCTGGAGAATCCCATGGATCGAGGAGCCTGGCGGGCTACAGTCCACAGGGTTGCAAAGAGTCAGACATGACTGAGCAACTTCACTTTGAAGTAATAGGAACCTGAAGTTAAGTTAGAAAAAGTTTAGAATCTTGGTGAGAGAAGTGAATGAAGATTCAGATAGTATATAATGCTTCTTCATATTTTGCCTGTGAGGGAGAACAGAGAATGATATGCTACCCATCAGAAAGTCTGTTTGTTCACTTGTTTAAATGACTTCAATGCATTTATATACCCAGATAAAATATTTGACTAAGAAATCTATGTCAAAATCATAAAAGGGAGAAAGCATAATTCAGCCCAAAATTATGTGAAATTGGATATCTAACAAAAATTGTAACCCTGTATATGTGAAAAAAACAGCTGTAGAGCAGTAAACCTTGTTATAGATTCTGTTGGACACAACTGAGCGACTTCACTTTCACTTTCCACTTTCATGCATTGGAAAAGGAAATGGCAACCCACTCCAGTGTTCTTGCCTGGAGAATCCCATGGATGGAGAAGCCTGGTAGGCTGCAGTCCATGGGGTTGCACAGAGTCGGACATGACTGAAGCAATGCAGCAGCAGCAGCAAATAACTATAACTTATGCCCTAAAAGAAACTCCAATACAAAAGTTAAATTTTCCATCAAGTATCGAAAACTTTTAATGAAAGGACTGTCTTACATAGGAGAGGAGATAACTCATCTATTAAGATGAAAAAAAATAAATAAAGTTTATTATAGTTTTAGGTGAATTTCTATATTTGAAGAAAAAAAAAAGAGAGAGAGAGAGAGAGAGAAAGTGGGCTAGTTCCCTATGTGTATATTTAGTTTTCTCCACTAAGTAGATGAAAAGGTCACCTCCTGAAAAAGTAGCTGAAAGATAGTAGCTGAGGAAATTGAGTGACTGTGGGGTGTCTTACATAGAAAAAGTAGCAACACTAAGTTGCCAAATAATCGAGGTTCTAGGTTATTTCCTAGGTTATCTGTGATATCATTCACATTCACAGCAGATGTTTCAGAGACAGAAAATCTCAGAGAGTTTCCAGTTTCCTTGCTTAACGATGGAAGTGAGCAAGAGTAAATCTCAATCCATCCTCAACTGTCTTTCTTCCTTGGACTCACAGTCTTCCAAGGGAGGTTTCTTACATCCAACCAAGTTCCTCTGACCTTAAATTCCCCTTCCCCTCTGTCACATATGGTTGTTGCTTCTTCTGCTTGATAAACCTGCCCACTCTGTTTAGAGAACTAATGCTACTCATTCTTTAAGATGCAGGTCTCATAATTATCTCACTCTTATTCCTTCCCTAAGCTTCTAAAGTCTAGAACTTTGTAGGTACTCAATTAATAGATGGAAGGGAGATTTTGATTAATCATTTAACTTAGGTGTGAGTTTATTTTGAACTTGTTTATGATGACCATGTTTAATTTTGCAGCACAATTGATTTTTATCCAGTGGGAATGCTAACATGATCAAATTGCAAAACATTTTTAAAAACATTCTATCACACAGCAGTTACCACAGACCATCATTTTTTAAAAACTTCTAGCTAACAATCTTTAGATTTAATATATTGTACTTTGGAAAAATTCTAAGTTGAATTTTAGATTTGTATTAAAATAACTTCTGAAACATTTGTCTTCCAACTTTAAGATAATGAGCTAAATATCATAGTGTACATTTAATTTCAATTAAACACTTTAAAGACAAATTGCAGAAAAACTTTAAATGATTTCTATTTATAGTACTAAATCTTTTCTTATTGTATAAATGCAATTAACCTGCTTCAAAGAATATCTACAAGATGTCGTAAACACATATTTGATAACAACACAAATAATCATATTCAAATTAGTTTTGTTTCCTTTTAGATTCATTAATTTGAAGGAAAGCACCACCAGGAATAGATGTCCAAGCACAGAGAGATGAATTCCATCTTGGACTGATGAATGAGTAATCTGAGTAGCTATGGTCATCATCGGCTTCCTCATTACCATGATTTCTTAGCTGCCTAATATGTATTGGATGCTTCTCTAAGACTATTTATGAGATTATTTTTATCCTAGGGAGGGTAGGTACTGTCACCCTTATATCCCTGATAATGAGCTATATTTCAAAAACTTGTGTTTGAATTTGAACTCAGGTCTATTTGAGTCCCCACGTCAAATAGTCCCCACCACAATCTTAACCATTGTGTAAAGTTGTCTTTTTAAACTATCACAGAGATTTTCAAATGTAAATCATTTTACTGCATCTGTTATTATAAAACTGTAACCTATTTGTTAAATGAGATTTGAAAGTAGATATAATAAACTAGAAAAGAAAAATACCTTTAATCCCAATTCATAATGAAGGTTTTTTTTTTTTTTTTTTTTCTCAGTCTTCTTTTGGTAATAAAGAACCACAGAACAGTCCAGATTGCTTCTCACTGTTGTGAAGCTGGGGCTTCCCTGGTGGCTCAGTTGGTAAAGAATCTGCCTGCAATGCAAGAAGCCCAGGTCTTATCCCTGGCTTGGGAAGATCCCCTGGAGAAGGAAATGGCAATCCACTCCAGTACTCTTGCCTGGGAAATCCCGTGGATAGAGTAGAGCAGGGCAGGCTACAGTCCATGGGGTCACAAGTCAGACAGGACTTAGTGACTAAACACCACCACCATTGTGAAGTTAAAAATAATTCATAATACTCAGAGTTTGTAGTATTTGGGAGCAAAGTACAACTCCATGGGCTTATCAGTAAGAGTAGAAATTGGCACAGACTTTCAGAATGGCAACCTGACACTGTGTGTTAAATGTTAACACTACGTATCCAATAATTTCAGCTTAATTATGGAAATAATTTAAAAAAGGTACAAAGATGTATGAATGAAATGTTCACTTCATTGCATTGCTGATTATAGTGTAAAAAGTTTTATACACCATAAAAATAGACATTTAAGAAAATTTTCAAATAAAATTTACAGAAATAAACAGTCTAAAAAAAAAAAAAAAAAAATTTTCCTGAAAAAAATTACTGTTCATAAATATAGCTATTTATAATTCTGAGGATAAGTAATATTCTTTATAACAATAACATATCCCAATAACCCAAAGAAGGCTTTAATGAGTATGTGAATAATTAAGTTAATGATATCTCAGGATATTCATGATGTTTGAATTGAGTCCACTTTCCTATGGATAATTCCTCATTTGGACTAGTGGGGTGAAGGTAGCCATCTGGAAGAGTTTAACTTTGGGCTCTGGTTTGAAATTTTAGTAGAAGTTAGCCAGAGAAAATGAAGGGTGTTAAAATTCCGTTAGGCAGAAAAGCCTGACCAATCAAACCTACAGAGATTAGAGAAAGCCTTAAATATTCAGGATTATCTTTTGGCATCCTGAATATTTTGGTGTTTGGAGCATGATATGGAAGTAAGCCAGAGCAGAAGGAGATAGCTGGAAACGTGTACAGGAGTCAGATCATTTTCTTTCCTTCATTGTCAGAGGTGCTACTAACATCTCCTTTTGCCTGTTATTCTTATTTTGAACATAACAAAATCCATTTCATCATTGACATTAGGAATTGATAGAGCTGTTTATTAATGCTAGCTACTTTTTAACCAGTTAAGATGATCTCTGTGTTATCTTAAAATCTTACCAAGAGTAGGAAAAGCTGAGAGAGAAAATTCTAGAGACACTTTTTGGAGAAAAGAACACATGAAGCAACCTCTTTATAAGTTATGTGTAAGCCTAAGTGCTTGGCTGTGGTGGTGTTATCAAACCCAGGTTCAGCTGCTAATCACTCAAAAGCCAATTCTCAAGAGACAAATGTTGGTAGAAAGGAAAGTTTGCTTTATTTTGGAGCAACTGGAGAAGGTGGACTCTACTCATGGGACAGGGGCTTTTATGAGAGGCAAAGCTCTTTAAGCAACAGGTTCTACAGGGGGATTCCCAGAGGCAAATTAACAAGGTGGTGGTCTTATCTGATTAAATTGCTTCAACTTTCTTATAGAAGAGATTTGATTTGATAAGAGGGAAAGTGGAAGCAGGGAGAACCAAGTAGGATGCAACCAAAGCCAAAAGTCATATTAACTTGGAGTAGGGTATTAGTAATGCATAGATGAAGTCTAATGGAACGATCAATAAGTTATGTGGTGAAGAACCAACTAGATTCGTTGTTTGTTGTTGTTCCATTGCTCACTTGTGTCCAGTATGAAAAGGCGAAAAGGTAGGACACTATCCCAGGTGGGTAGGTGCCCAATATGTTACTGGAGATCAGTGAAGAAATAACTCCAGAAAGAATGAAGAGATGGAGCCAAAGCAAAAACAACACCCAATTGTGGATGTGATTGGTGATGGAAGCAAGGTCCGATGCTGTAAAGAGCAATATTTCTTAGGAACCTGGAATGTCAGGTCCATGAATCAAAGCAAATTTGAAGTGGTCAAACAGAAGATGGCAAGAGTGAACATCGACATTTTAGGAATCAGTGAACTAAGATGGACTGGGATGGGTGAATTTAACTCAGATTATCATTTTATCTACTACTGTGGGCAAGAATCCCTTAGAAAAAATCGAGTAGCCATCATAGTCAGTGAAAGAGTCCAAAATGCAGTACTTGGATGCAATCTCAAAAATGACAGAATGATCTCTGTTTGTTTCCAAGGCAAACCATTCAATATCACAATAATCCAAGTCTATGCCCTGACTAGTAATGCTGAAGAAGCTGAACGTTTCTATGAAGACCTACAAGACCTTCTAGAACTAACACATTAATTAAAATACTCTATATTCATCAATAGTAACTTACTCTGCAACATATTTCCAGAAGAAAAAAAAGAACACAGTGAAGGAATTTACAGAAAATTACATTTTCATTTAATATAAAAAGTCACGATTTTACTACTACATTTAGATATAGGAATGTTGTCCTATAATATAGGAGACTTGGACACACACATGAACAACACCATGTGATATACATATGTATATATATATAATATACTTTATATATGTATATTTATATGTAGAATAGAATTATGTATACATATAAATTATTATTTGGTTAAAACATTGATTTACAAGCTAAGTAATAGTCTGACTTATATGATCTCTCAATAATCCATAGAGACTAGCTAAGATCAGATATAACTGAAATAACTCCAGGAAAGACTCAGAAAAAAAAACACTCCTGTAATGGTCCATGTATTTTTAGGGGAAGGGAGCAAAGCATCTAGGAATTCTGTTATGTTTGATGTTTCCTGGTTAAGGAAGCAGCCCAGTTAAAGGGACAAAGTGCCTGAGCTCTGCCTCACTTTTTCTTGAGCTAGTTGAGATGAGCTGAACCAGTTGTTTGCTAAATCACTGAGAGTGTGAAGGAAATGAACCTCCAGGGATATCCAGATTTGTCTCTCCCTAGCCTGATTAGATTTCATTCTCCCATTGGCTTTTTCACTTCCCATTGCAACTTGACCTACGTGGATGCTGCCTCTACAAAGTTCTTGTCAGGAGTGTATCATTCAACCTAAAAATTCTTTGCTGCATTTTTCTAATAACACCATAGTCTCTTTGATTTTAGTTATTAATCTTTTTTTTTCTGATGTTGAGAAAAGCTTAAACCTAAAAAATAGACAAAGAAACATATGTATTTTGTCCCTTTCTCAGGTTTTCCAATAGCTTTATATCAACTTTTCCTTTGATCTTGAATTTTTATTCCAGAATTTAACAGAGAAACCTAATAGACACAGAAGAAGCTGCTACATTTTCTTTGCTATAAACACATTTTTTCCTTCCAAAATCTGACAGTAGATAGATGGCTCACTACTTGTACAGAGGAAAATTTGGCTGTACATTCAATTTTTCTGTTTAATATTATCACAAGTAATGGGTAGAAAAATACTGACAATCTTTGAAATCAGGTTTAATCAGAGAATCTATTCACCCTCAAAGTAATAAATGAATTTATCTTCTACATAATTCACAATGCCAAAGATTTTTGTCTCTTATATGAAATGTCTAATTGATTGAGAAATAAGTACTAATCATTTAATATATACTTTAATCAATACTGAGTTGAAATTTTCAATGTAATTCTGGGTAATTAGATATAAATCATTTGTAACAATAATGTTATAGAAAGAAGGGAATGATCATGAAGAAACTAGTCATCAGAGCTCCTAGATGCTTCCCAGTGTCTTAAACCCATAAAATAGAAAATTTATTTTATAACTAATGTATTTTATAATATTTGACTAAAACTTCCAGCTTTTCAAAATGAGTTAACACCAGGTATAAATGTGATTATGTGTATATATAAAATGCATTGTTTAACATTTTTATTATTAATGAGCAGGGTGGGGGAATTATTATTACAAATCTATATTAATATAGCCTTTTAAAGTATACTTTGGCTTAATCCTTACTTATCTCCAAGACAAATGATATTGACTAATTCCTGTGGTTCACTTAATAGACCAGGTAGAACTCCATTTATATTCATTAAGGTCTGGATTAATCATCCCATTTCCTACCTAGAGCTGTGTCAGAACAGATTTTACAATCCATGATTTACATATTATTTCTAACTAAATCCTAGACTTGCTGTTTGATAGAAAATAAAAAAGAATTTGGGTTTCTCTGGTGGCTCAGATGGTAAAAAAATCCACCTGCAATGTGGGAGACCTGGGTTCATTCCCTGGGTTGGGAAGATCCCCTGGAGGAAGGCCTGGCAACCCACTCCAATATTCTTGCCTGGAGAATCCCCATGGACAGAAGAGCCTGATGAGCTACAGTCCATGGTGTTGCAAAGAGTCAGACATGACTGAGAAACTAAGCACAGCACAGCACAAGGCAGAACTTAATTTTGGTTTCACAAGTTTTGGGAAATGCCATAGTATCTTCAACTAATCAAACAAAAGCAATTTTCTGATATCAATATTTGAACAAAATGTTAGCTACACAGTGATACTTATTGTTGCATGTTTCTAATTTTAATATTACTTTGCTATTAAATGAAATTTGAAGTAAGTTTTTTTTTAGTCTTTACAATGTGAAAGGTGCTGCCCATGGTACTGAAGGAAGCAAAAAGAAAATGGAGTTGTCTTTAGAGTAGTCTAATGAAGAAACCACAGGATTTAGTTAAAATCTGAGCCCACTTTAGCTTTGAATTTGTGATGAAACCTATTTTTAATTTCAAATTCCTCATCCATAGAATGAGAGTAATGCCGGTTCTTCACGTAACTACTTCAAATGTTGGTGAAAAACAAATGAAATGTATTTTGAAAATATTTCATGGATTATACCTTGTGACACTAGCTTTTGTCTACATATTTTATAGAACATTAGCCTTGCTATAAGATCAACAGGAAAAAGTGATTCATGGCTCACATATACTTGGAAAGTGCAGCACACTGTAACCATACTATAACCTTCAATTTGGAGTAGCATGTTACATATTAATTTTTAAAGGCTCTACAATTTTGTTAGCATTAGAATTCTCCAGATTTATTTAACTGAAATCTGTTATCATATGATACCTATTAACACTGCAAAAAATTATTGTACCATGGAAAAGACTGATGAAATTATACATTATGTAAATGTTAGTTGTGCCTTTATTATTATAGTTGAGTAGAAGTAGCAATATAATTATATGAATAGCTACAGCACACAGAAGACTCTCAGTATAATAAAAGCAGTACAAATGATATCTTGCCATCTCACAGAAAAGAAATGTTAACCAATGTTGTGAAAACCAAGTAAAGCCCCAAAAGCTTTGCTATAAGTATATTAGAAGGTTTTTAGACTTAGAGTTCCCTAGAGTCATTCTAGTATTAAGTAAGATATATAGGTATGCATGCATGTATTTGGGACTTGCCTGTTGGCTCAGATGGTAAAGAATCCACCTGCAATGCGGGAGACCTGAGTTCTATCCCTGGGTTGGGAATATTCCCTGGAGAAGGGAAAGGCTACCCACCACAGTTTTCTGGTCTTGAGAATTCCATGACTCTGTAGTCCATGGGGTGGCAAAGAGTCGGACATGACAGCAATTTTCACTTCATTTCACTGATGCATATATTAGTTTGAATATATATATATATCTATATATAAACACATATACAGTGTATGTGTATATATGTATACACACATATCACCAAAACTGTGCTTAATAAAATTTTTAAAACCCAACTGTTAAAAAAAATAAAGTGTAAATAATATGTTAGACAGCAGCAAAGCCTAGAAGCGAACAGGCAAGTTAGGTAGAATTCTTTTGCTTTTTTTTTTTTTTGTGTGTGTGTGTGGCTATGTTGAAATCTACATGTTAATATGACATCTAGAAGGACATTCACATAAGATGTATGTCATTATGACTGATTATTGAATCTTGGATGCTTTATGCATTTGAGCATGAAGAAAGATTGGTTGTGAGTTATCCTCAGTCATAGAATAAAAGAAAATTCAATTCATGGTGGTGCCACAGAATCCAATACACGAATTTTTCTGCCATTTTGATATGTAAAGTTTTGCATTAGGATATTAAAATTAATAGTACTTAAATACATTCATTCTTATGTTAGGAATATCAAAGATGGGAAAGAAAAAAAGGAAGTATGGTCAGTAAAATAGAAGAAGCAGGGCAAAGGCAAACAGAATTCTGCCAATAAAATACACTGGTTATACAAACACCCCCTTCCAACAACACAAGAAATGACTCTACACATAGACATCACCAGATGTCAATATCTAAATACAATTGATTATATTCTTTTCAGATGAACATGAATAAACTGTATACAGTCAGCAAAAACAAGCTGACTGTGGCTCAGACATGAACCCCTTATTACAAAATTCAGACTTAAGTTGAAGAAAGTAGGGGAAACCACTAGACCACTCAGGTATGACCTAAATTAAATCCCTTATGACTATACAGTGTAAGTGAAAAATAGATGCAAGGGATTAGATCTGATAGAGTGTCTGAAGAACTATGGAGGGAGGTTGAGAATATTGTACAGGAGGCCATGATCAAAACCATCCCAAGAAAAATAAATGCAAAAAAGGCAAAATGGCTGTCTGAGGATGCCTTACAAATAGTTGTGTAAAGAAGAGAAGCTAAAGACAAAGGAGAAAAGGGTAGATATACCCATCTGAATGCAGAGGTCCAAGAAATAGCAAGGAGAGGCAAGAAAGGCTTCCTCAGTGATCAATGCAAAGAAATAGAGGAAAACTGTAGAATGGAAAGACTAGAGAGCTCTTCAAGAAAATTAGTGATACCAAGGGAACATTTCATGCAAAAATGGTACAATAAAGGACAGAAACTGTATGGATCTAACAGAAGCAGAAGATATTAAAAAGAGGTTTCAAAAATACACAGAAGAACTAAACAAAAAATATCTTAATGACTCAGATAACCACGATGGTGTGATCACTCACCTAGAGCCAGATATCCTGAAGTGCGAAGTCAAGTAGACCTTAGGAAGCATCACTACGAACAAAGCTAGTTGAGGTGATGGAACACCAGTTGAGCTATGTCAAATCATAAAATAGAATGCTGTTAAAGTGCCACACTCAATATGTCAGCAAATTTGGAAAAATCAGCAGTGGCCAAAGGGCTAGCAAAGGTCAGTTTTCATTCCAATCCCAAAGAAAGGCAGAAAAATGTTCAGACTATTGCACAATTGCACTCTTTTCACATGATAGAAAAGTAATGCTCAAAATTCTCCAAGTGAGTCTTCAATAGTATGTGAACTGGGAACTTCTAGATGTCCAAGCTGTATTTAGGAAACGCAGAGGAACCAAAGATGAAATTGCCAACATCTGCTGGATCATAGAAAAAGCAGCAGAATTTAAAAAAAAAATTTACTTCTGCTTCATTTACTATGCTAAAATCTTTGATTGTGTGGATCACAACAAACTGTGGAAAACTCTTAAAGGGATGGGAGTAACAGACCACCTCGTCTGCCTCCTGAGAAACCTGTATGCAGGTCAAGAAGCAACAGTTAGAACAAGACATGGAACAACGAACTGTTTCAAAATTGGTAAAGGATTATGTCAGAGCTGTATATTGTCACTCTGCTTATTTCACTTATATGCAGAGTACACCATGCAAAATGTTGGGCTGAATGAAGTGCAAACTGGAATCAAGATTGCTGGAAAAAAATATCAATAACCTCAGATATACAGATGACACCACCCTTATGGCAGAAAGCAAAGAGGAACTAAAAAGCCTCTAAATAAGGTGAAAGAGGAGAGTGAAATGCTGACTTAAAACTCAACATTCAAAAAACGAAGATAATGACATCCAGTCCTATCACTTCATGGCAAATAGATGGGGAAACAATGGAAACAATGATAGACTTTCCTTTTAGGGGCTCCAAAATCACTACAGATGGTGACTGCAGTCATAAAATCAGAAGACACTTGCTCCTTGGAAGAAAAGCTATGACAAACCTAGATAGCATATTAAAAAGCAGAGACATTACTTTGCTGACAAATTTCTGTCTAGTCAAAGCTATGCCAGTAGTCATGTATGGATGTGATAGTTGGACCATAAAGAAAGCTGAGTGCCGAGAAATTGATGCTTTTGAACTGTGGTGTTGGAGAGGACTCTTGAGAGTCCATTAGACTGCAAGGAGATCAAATCAACCATTCCTAAAGAAAAACAGTTCTGAATATTCATTGCAAAGACTGATGCTGAAGTTGAAGTTCCAATACTTTGGCCACCTGTTGGGAAGAACTAACTCATCGGAAAATACACTGATGCTGGAAAACATTGAAGGCAGGAGAAAGGGATAACAGAAGACATATTGGTTGGATGGCATCACCAACTCAATGGACTTGAGTTTGAGCAAGCTCCAGGCCTTGAAGATGGACAGGGAAGTC
Source organism: Bison bison bison (assembly GCF_000754665.1). NCBI lineage: Eukaryota > Metazoa > Chordata > Mammalia > Artiodactyla > Bovidae > Bison > Bison bison. Next base: position 4,864,844 of record NW_011495086.1, on the reverse strand, counting down.
TGGTGTGCTGCAGTCCATGGGGTCACAAAGAGTTGGACATGACTGAGTGACTGAACTGAACTGAATATATAACTAAACACATTCACTTTCTTGAACATAGTAATAACTATAATGTAAATGTACACATAACAGATACAGAGTTTAATGAGGTGGTCAAGCATGGGAAATCTAAAGTCAGTTTTCTAAATGTTGCACTGACTCTATCACTTACTAGTTTTGTGACTCTGGGGCAACCATTTAAATATCAGGAGCCCAGCTTGACATTCACAGAATTGTTGTAAGGTAACGTACTTACAAAAGTGCCTCTCTGATAATGAACACTATTACACAATCAAAAAACAGTGTGGAATGCTATCCTTTGCTTAGTTCATTCACAAAGTCTACATGTATTTCAAAGAATATATTTCTAAATCAATATGTATTATGCTCATGTTATCAGAGGAAGTAATTTTCCTTCTAATCATGGAGCAGTCAGTCACTGATATTACACTGGAGCAACATCTTATAATAACAACGCTTAATAGCCATATAGCACATTATTCTAAGTAGCTAGGAACACTTAATGGACATTATCCAATTAATCATTACAGATTCCTGTGTGGTAGGTCAGAGTTATTATCTCAGTGCTAGAGATAACAACACTGATGTACAGAACAAGTGATTCACTTGCTAAACCCGGATGATTGGTTTAGCATGTAGCCAGGAATAGAAGCAAAGTCCTAATTCCCTGTCAAGGATGCTGTTAAATGGACCATGCTAGTTTTGGGACTGAGTATTCTTAAACTGTTTCCTTCTAAATTATGTGTAAGCATATCTAATTTTAACTCTTAAAGCAGGCAGAAATATGTATGCATGTACCTCCAACAGCATCTATTTTTATGAATGTATCTACTAACCTCTTGATTTGAGAGTCTTATGAATTCTAACAACTTATACTGCTGCTTAATTAAAAATTTAATTAACCCTGGTCACTGACAATGAGTAAAATAAGATAAATGTTAATTTTATGGTTCAGTAAAATTGAAGGTTAGAAAAAAATCTTAGGTTTAAGTTTATTATTATCACCAGGGACGTGCCACCAGTTCTCAGATTCAGTTAGTGTTCTGCTACCAAAGAATAGATTGCACAATGTTAATTAGATGTGTGTGTGCTGTGTGTGTTTAGTTGTTCAGGCATGTCCGACTCTTTGTGATCCCGTAGATGTAGCCCACCAGGCTCCTCTGTCCATGGGATTACCCAGGCAGGAATACTGGAGTGGGTTGCCATTTCCTTCTCTAGGTATCTTCCCAACCCAGGGATTGAACCCAGGTCTCCTGCATTGCAGGCATATTTTTTACTTCCTGAGCCACCAGGGAAGGCCATTAATACTGGAGTGGGTACCCTATCCCTCTCCAGGGGATCTTCCAGACCCAGGAATTGAATTTGGGTCTCTTGCATTGCAGGTGAATTCTTTACCAGATGATCTCCCAGGGAAGCCCATTAAACTAACTACATTCCTTCAATGAAGAAACATCAGTTCAAAAGTGGATTGAAAAGAATATTGACTTGGTGGAAAGTCAATATATATATTCCTCACTTTATTTACCAACTCTCACCTTCTTAACTATGAACACATAACAAAATCCTCCTAGCTCAAATTTAGTCACTTATTGAGATGCATTACACCTTCCACTTAGGATTGCTGTGAGCCATAAAATATATTAAGTAAAATTGCCTAAAAATATTAGAGACTCAGCACAGGTCAGCGAAATGGAATGTTGGAGGTTAATTGAATCATTCATTATATTTGATTCCCCAAAACTGATATCCCTAGATTATCAGAACAACTAAAGATTATTTCTTTTCACTTTTGGATATTAATGCCCTCAATGAAATATCTTCAAAAGAGACAGGGCAGTCTATTGCTCAGTCACTTAATAAAACATTTTTACTATTTTTTGGTCACACTCAGGAGTCTACCCATATGCATATGTTATCCAGCTAAGTATTTCACCCATTCAGAATTTACTATATTTAGCTTTTGAAAAAAAATACTAATAATTTCAGTAATACAATGATTATAATGTCAAATTAAGGCTTAGTGGGCTATTTCAATTAAACAGGTTTTAATAAGTAGTAAGGGACTTCCTAGGTGGTGCAGTTGTAAAGAATCACGTGCCAGTGCAGGAGACATAAGAGACGCAGGTTTGATCCTGAATCAGGAAGATCTTGTGGACTAGAAAGTGGTTACACACTCCAGTATTCTCGCCTGGAAAATTCCATGGACAGAGGAGGCTATAGTACATGGAGTGTCAAAGATTTGGACATGACTGAGCACAGTGCAACTTAATAAGTAGTAAAGTTATACAACAGCAAAAAATAAAACATTCATAAGAATGTGGAAGCATAGGATAGGGATTGTTGGATGAGATATATTTATAAGGATAAAAAATATATTTTCAATACCCATGGTTCTGGAATTAAATCCCAAACATACTGCTTCCAAATCTATGACATCAAACAACGCAATTTACTTTTTTTAAGAATATGTATAAAGCAAAAATAACTTGGTAAACATTTAACATGGAAAATAAAATGAGATTATTACATATTAACATGCACTTAGTAATTTTCCTTCAACAATCACTTCTTTCTCTTTTTCTTTACACCATATAATGCAGGCATAGATTCAGCCCTGAGAAAAACTGCCTATTGGTATAATTTAGACTTGGGAATGCTATATGTAAATTAATTTCTTTCAGGTGTTATTTTCTCAGAATCAGACTTCCTCTGAGGCTTGTCAAGGTCATTGTGTTAAACAATTCTGTATGCATTCTTGAAGTCAGAGGTCTAAGCAGGCTGCATAGCAGTTTGACTGAAAAGGTGCTATGCAAATATAGTGCATACTGTCATCAGTGTGGATAAGACCGTTCATCTTCAGACTCAGGAAGTTTGTAAGAAGAAATTTGGCTGTAAGGAAGAAATTTGGCTCAGTAAGTGGGATAGTGTGACTGATATTTTACTGGGCAAGAGAGTAAAACAGTAATGAGTTCAACCTATAAGGTGGTAATTATGGATCTATATCTCTCTGTATATAAATATGAGAAGAAGGTAAAGTGAAAATGAGGAAGTGTATAGGCGTGTGTGTGTAAAGAGAGACACATTCACACACAAACACAAAGACAGAGACAAAGAGAAAAAACAGGAAAATAGGATAAGAGCAAAAGCCAAAGAGTAACACAATAGAAAAAACAGAGAGCAAGAGACAAAGAAGGCTGACAGACACAAACAGGAGGGAAACAGACTGTGAATTAGACAAGAGTCACAGAGCTTGGCGGGACAGACAGAGGGACAGATAGAAAACGAACAAATGAAATGTGTCCAAAATAGGAGTCCTTTCTTTTTGTCTGACATAAGAAAGGATCCTTATTCTTCCTCAGTGGAGCGTCATTATTGTCAATGGGAGGTCACCAGGGAAGATGCGTGCCCCACAGCAAGGACTGCTGTCTCTTTGTGGTATTTATTTGTTCAGTGTATGCTTCATGCACACATTATTTACTTTGATTATTCTTTGAAGGAATGCATTAGACCCTCTATTTTTCTATATGACATATATCAGACATTGTACCACATAACTCATAACAGTACTTGAATCATGTGCGGCACAGATAATATGTGTCTGTATCTGAAAGCTGCAAGGAGAGCCAGGATGGAGAGAAATGGAAAAATGAAAAGCACACAAACAAAAGCCAGTTTCCTCCTTTACTTTTAGTTTATATAGAATAAAAAGGAAATGGGAGAGAAACAAACATGAATAGTATTATGTCTGTATCCATCTGTCTTCAACTGGCTCTATAATAATGCATGCTAAATAAACTGTTTTGAAATTAAATGACGGCTTCCTTCAAGATAACAAAGTCCATGTAAGATTTCTGATGACAGGAAAATATATGAGCAATCACTATATAAATAGAGGATATCATGTTAGTCAGAAAATGAAGCTCTATCAAACAGAATTTAAAAGAATAGGCCATAAATGTTGGGATTTCCCAGGTGGTGCTGTGGTAAAGAATCCACTTGTCAATGCAAGCGACTCAAGAGACACAGGTTCTATCCACAGTCGGGAAGATCCCTGGAGGAGGAAATAGCAACCCACTCCAGTATTCTTGTCTGGAAAATTCCATGGACAGAGGAGTCTGGCGGGCAACAGTCCACAGGGTTTCGAAGAGTCAGACATGAGTGAGCAACTGAACACAGTGGGCTTAGAGACCAGTGATGTAATGGAAAGTAGGATGGAAGAAAAAAATCACATAATTTTAAATTGCCATCCATTCAAAATTAATACATACCTACAAATACACATATAATCTCCATGGATGTACACTTACAGCACGCTCATTCCATACAGCTGAGAGCCATGCTTAACCAGAACAATGATGATACTGGTGCAGAACCTACAATGAATAAACTACTTCCACCCTCTTCTGTCTGTCCTCCGTGTCCCACCTTAGTGACATAAGAATTCTTTTGTCCTTGTTCAGCTGCCACTCCTGACAGTTATATGTATTGAGAGCACAATGATGACCTTTAGAAACAATGGAAAAGTATCAACTCTAATGATGGTGTTATGACGAGAAATTGAGAGAAGTCAATATGATTGAGAAAGGAAAGGTTGATGTCACCCTTTGGGTCAGATATATTTTGGGTCAGATATATATTCATGTGCCAGAGGAAAGCTATTAGGAATGTAATATGGATTTTTAAAGCTTAACTTTCAAGTCTTTAATGAACCAGACCCAGTGGAGTCATATACAAAATACTTTATAAAAGGAAATATCCAAACCTATATAAAATGAAAAAATCTAGTTTTCATCATGATGTCATTACCTGTTTATAGCACTATAAATTTATGGTATTTATATGTTTAAAAGTAAAATTAAAGATTTAAATTATGTCATTAAAGATAGTGCCGTGTTTTATTTTCTTATGGTTGACCTCAGACCTATAGAAGGGAAATGGGTCATGCCAAAGCCATTGAGTCTGAAGAGCAATATATTTGAAGAACTTGTCATGATAAACAAAAATCAAAGCTTTTAAATTTATAGTTCCCCAGAGTAGAGACAAGCCAAGGACACCAATACCATTACCACTGTCAAAATCTGTCCATGGCATTAAACTTTTCAATCCACTTCAGTTTGGCAGTGTAAGGTCATTCTAGTTCCCTGGGGTATCTTTCTTTCAGTAAGGCATGGGCTTTCCGTGAGTAATTTACTTGATTGGCATTTATATATTCTGCCGCTTAAAATCATTCATGTGACCAGCAGCCCTCAGAATATAAACGGAGAGATTTTAACACCTTGTCCCACAAACCACATTCATTCTAGTATGCATTTTCTCTTGCTGATTGAAATGTGCCTAATCTAAACAAATTGAGGTCTCTCTTTTCTCATTCATATGTATGTATCATGCCATTAAAGGTATATGACTGCAAAGGGTAAATGATGATTTTTTTTAGACTAGTTGATGAGTCTCAGTTATTTTCTTTCCAAATATTTCCATATGAAACATAAAGGTTGAGGATAAACCATTCAAGTTTCTTCTGAACCTCAAGATATTTAGACAGCATTACTTGTCACTTAAAAGATTTCTTAGATTTGATTCAAGTTGATTTTACAGTCATTTTTTAAAACTTTTTAAATGTCTAACCTTTTCTCTTCAGGTTGTGATCACTTATAAAAGTAAGAATTTTTTTTTTTAAATATAAACATTGATCTGAAAATATACCTGAAATATACTAATTAGAGCAGCAGCATGTCTATAAAATGAATGTCTTCTATATAATTATTTTACAACGTTTTACTATATTTTATACCTGTTAAATATTTTTAATATATGTATTTAATATAATTTATCAAAACTGTGCAATAAAGGACTCAACAGTGAATAATTGTAAAAATGAATGTTTTCTAGAGTTATTGATTAACCTACCCTTTATATATTTTGAGCAAAAATACTTGAATGATCTTAATCTGGTTATTTGCTTCTTAAATATTTAGAAAGAGAAGATGTATTTTCAATGAAAATTATTCTGGGAAAAGATATGATCTCAACAAACTATCAGGCAATGTGATACAAACAAGGGAAAACATTAGCTTCTAGTCAAAGGATGACCAGATACCCAATTAAAATTAGCAGCTATACATTCCTGGTGCAGTCATGTATTCCTTCAGAAATATTTAGCATCTACTATATATCAGGTCCTTTTCTCAGTGTTGGGGTTACATCAGTGAACAAAAGAGATAAAAACCCTTGCTCTTTTGAGATTGGCATTCTAGCAAAGTAAGGCAGGAAATAGTCATTAATAATAATTGATCATTAATAAGGTAAAAAAGTAAAGCACAGTAAAAAGATAGATCACAAACAGTTGAAGTGTGTTTGTGTGTGTGTGTGTATGAGAGTGGTGGAGAGGATAGGTAATTTCAGTTTTAAATAAGATTCACACACACATTGAGAAAGTGTGAATCCAGCAAAGACTTGAAGTAAAGGAATTGTCTTTGTGTTTATCTATGAGAAAAGCAGCAGAATCATGCCTGACAAATGTGGGCAACATCCTGTCCAAGAGGTTCGGGTGGCTGCACTGGAGAAAGTAAATGGGAGTTGAATAGAGGGTGAGTTTAGAGAAATAACAAGAACTGATCAGGTGGGGACTTTGGGACCACTGTCAGGAATTTGACTCTCCTGATAGAAATGTCAAGTCTTTGCAGAACAATGAGCAAAGGGATGACATGATTAGACCAACATTCTGACCAGTTCCTCTGTCTGCTGTGTGGAGAATAGAATATGAGGTGGAGAGGGGGTAGTGAGAGTAGAGATATTGTTATGAGGTGAGACATAAATGTTTACACAGCAAGTCTACAGTGAATTAATTCCCTTCACCCAGGCGATGCTCCTGGGGAAGAGAGAAATTCAGCGAGGAGGCTATCTCCTATTAAACATGACAATGACAGACCTCCTGGCAGTTAAATTAAATGATCTGTACCAGGAGGACTGTCCTTACTATGGAAGTTTTGGTGGGATTTTTACTTCTTGTATTATTACTTTGGTAAACACACCTGGAATCAATAAATTTATTGGATATCATGTCCTGGATAATATAATGTGACTTATACAATGATAGAATATGAAATGAGGATGTTCCATAATCTACATGGCCCTTTTTGTGTATATGAAGTGACTGGATACTTCATTAAGAAGCTCGTCTGTTTCATAAAACGAACACATTTGCTTAGATGAAAAAATAACATATGGAGGCCCACTAGGGGTTCTCGAATTCTCCCAGTTCCACCTGTATCTCTTGCTTATTTGTATCCTTGAAATTATTAGTAAGGTTGACACTGAATCAAATCTCTAACTCACAGGTATCACGTTTGAGAATCGAATCCTCGGTGTTGTTGCAGATGGCAATACCAAGACAGAAACTGGTGGCTCGTGTCAGGCAATAGCAACAAAGGTGTTGAAAAATTTCAAATTATGAATATTTGGGGTAGCATTCCACTAATGGAATGGGCATGGATTGCAAAAAAAAGAGAAGATTCAAGAATGACTTTAAACTTACTGGTCTTATATTTTTTTCATGGAGGGTGGAGGAGCAGAATTCAGTTTTAAATACAAGTCTGAAATACATGTTAGACAATCAAGTGGTGAAGATTGAGGAGGAAATTAATACTTGAGTGTCTGTATTGAGTGAAATGCATAGGACTGGAGGAAGTTCTAGGATGAAATTGTCTATTTGAAAGTTGTCATCGTATTGAGGATATTTGAATTCCTGACACTAGACAAGAAATTCAATCAAATACATGTGAACAGAATAAATAAGAAGGCCAAGGACATAGCCCTCAGACATGACATTAAAAGGTCAAAGAGGAGGAACCAACAAAACAGACTGTCAAGGAGCAACCTGTGTGGTAAGGTGAAGAGAATGTGATGTATTGAAAGCCATGTAAGGGAAAAGGAAATAGTCAACCTTGTCAAATGTGGATCATAATTAAATGAAGTGATTTTGATAAAGGTTTTAAGAAGGTGAACCCCTCATTCTATAAAAAATAAATATGTTTATTAAATGAACATAATAATTAAATGACTATACATGATGTTTATTTAAAAATACACATTTTTCTTGTATTTCAACTTTCAGAATCTCAGTTATAAATTTAATTTCCAACTGCAGTTAACCAACACACTTGAAGTGCTTTTATGTCATTCTTTCAACTTGTTTTTAATTATGCTTACAGCATGCATGCTCTCTTTTAAGTATTTTAATATTAAGTATTTTAATAATACTTTAATATTTTTAATATTTTAAGTAATATTTTATTTACTTAAGGATTCTTAAATCATCTAAAATCTCTGTCCTTAATTTCCAGAATAGACAACAGGTGACACAAAAGTAAGGGATTTAAGGAAATTCTGGACCATACAGTGTGAACAAAAAGTTCATTGGGTTTGTGGATAGTATTGGAGATAAAACACATGAATGAGAACAGAGTGCGAACATAGTGAAGCTTTTATGACAGTTCATTCTGTGCTTCTACTTCTTGCTGTATCTTTTCCCAGAGTTGCAATATGAAAGCCTAAAACTTTGAGCAAAAGGTCACAAAGTGTGTGCATTACAGGGGCCATGTGCTTTGCGGAAGAGCAGGGAAAGGACTCCATGTAGAGCCATGGATAATTCTTCCAAACACAGTTGCAAAGAATCTTCTAGCATTAATCTTTTATTGCTTCTGGCAACTAGTATTTCTGTTCAATTTGGTTTGTTTGTTTAAGGTCATGCCAATTCCTACGGGTACTGTCCTTATTTGAAAGAATGGTTTTCTTGGTGTATTTCTTCCTGCTAAACATCATTTATGTGAATACTCAACATAAGCATTAAAAACTGAGTTTCTGAAAATATCCAGCCAAGGAGTTACCCCAGTGCTCTTTTGGAAACACATCTAACACATCCAATGTAGAATAGTAAGCATTTGTTCTGTTTTTGCTTTTCTGTAAGAAAAAAAAAAATGCCTTCTATAAAGGTATTGCTATCAGACTGAACCTATTTTTAGTCTTAACTCTATGTGCCAAATGATGGACACTCTACTGAAATGAAAACTCTTTGAGGAATTGTAGAATCCTCTGGAACACACACCTGTTTAGATGTGCTAGGACAGAAGAGCAACAGATGGGTTATAATTTTCTAATTTTCACTGACTAACACATTTCATTCTTATACATCTAATATTGTTTGTTGTGTCTAATATATTTGATTAAGTGATAATAAAATGCATACCCACACACATGTATGCATTTTGCCAGTCTTTTGATTCTGGCCTTGTACCTTGACCTGCCTTTTCCAGAAAGAAGCAATAATTTTATTTCATGGTAAAATTAATTCCAGTACATTTATACTTATGTAGTAAATAGGCTTGGAGAAGGAAATGGCAACCCACTCCAGTGTTCTTGCCTGGAGAATCCCAGGGACGGGGGAGCCTGGTGGGCTGCTGTCTATGGGGTCGCACAGAGTCAGACACAGCTGAAGACACTTAGCAATAAATAGGCTACAAGGAAGTTTAAGTGTTTGAACTAAATAGATAAGCCATTGTTTACCAGACAAAAGCCCAGGTGAATGTCTTCTGTAATAGTTATTCAGTATGTAAATATATGCAGTATAGATAAAATGCATTATGGTGAAAATTTGTATTTGGTGGGTAAAAAATATGATCAATAATGTTTATCAACAGTGATTATGTTAGAGAGTTGCCAGAGAAAATCCATTGTATTATACAGGCCATAAATATAGATCAGAAAAGAGATAATATGTTTTTGATTAATATATCTGGAGAAAAAAATACTCCTGTACCAAAAAAATAAGTTTTCAACAAAATTACACCTATGCGCCATTTTCTCATTAAAACAATGAGGTTTTTCTCAGCATGAGTGTGCATAATCATAGCCATATCCTCATTATCTTAATAAGTTTTATCATAGCAAATTAGTCATTTTCATCATGGAGATAGTTGAATAATAAATTACCGTATTTATTATTGGATAGCAGTATTTTCTTTATCTTTTATTTTTTTTCTTTATGCACCATTGTCAATATATCCTATCTTGTCCCTTCTCTCCCCTGGCCTTGTTGAGAGGAGTGCACAGATAGTTTCTTTCTCTTTCAGATAATTTGTTACTAGGTCTTTGTCTTGCCTATAGCATTCCTCCTCTATTTTTCCCCTTAAATTTGCTGCTGCTGTCAGATTCATTTTGAGAAATCTGCGGACCTTTTAATGAATCTGTGTGTTCAAAAACCTAGGGAAACCAATGTTAGCAATATGACTGTGATCAAACTTTTAAAAATGCAATATCCTTCTGCATGCAAATTTCAAAATAATACATGTAAAGCTATTATTGAGTCACACATTTTCAAAACTGAGGAGGCACCATTATAAACCCTGTCATTATTTTTATGTAGCAATAGTACATTTGATAATAAAAATGATAACTAGTGCTAATTTGTCAATATGTAGTGAATCAGGCAGTTGCTTAAATGTATCAGAACATCTGCAAGCAACTGTGCTTGTGCTTATTATGCTTTTATTTTAGTATGCATTGTGATCATCCAAAAAAAATAGTATACCTTGTCATAATGATATTAAAATTGGATATACAAGGGCCAGTGCTGAAAAATAATGAAAAAAAAAAAATCTCCCCTCCCCCAAAAAAAGCACATGGAATACTGCAGGCACTTGATTTAGAAATACTCTAAATAAAGCCAAATTATCAGCATATTTCTAAAGAACACACCTACTCAGCTTGTTATTTGCACCTGTGGGAAATTAATCTTTCATTGTGTAAATGTACGGTCCTCGTGAATGGATCCTTCAGTGAAAGGGAGCCATGCTGTACCAACCTCAGAATGGTTTTCTGTAGACTAACCAAAAATGCATTGCCTCACTTAACATGACATCTGACTTGTGATACTGCTACTGCTAAGTCACTTCAGTGGTGTCCGACGCTGTGTGACCCCATAGACGTCAGCCCACCAGGCTCCCTCGTCCCTGAGATTCTCCAGGCAAGAACACTGGAGTGGGTTGCCATTTCCTTCTCCAATGCATGAAAGTGAAAAAGTGAAAGCGACTTGTGATAAGTACTCAGTAAATATTATCTATTTTATTATATGCAAAAATAATGGGGGAATTATGCATGAAAGAAATAAATAAAGCCATTTTTTCTCTCCAAATGGTGCCTATGACCAATACCCTGCCAGAGCATTTTTGTAAGATATAGTAGACTGCTTCCAGGAATTATAACTTAGGCCAAGGTTATTAGTATTCAAGTTCAATGGTATCAAATAGATTTTCTGGGTTAACATAGGTGCCTAAATAACAGAATTTTTTTTTTTTTTTTTGAGAGGAGAATTTAGCTCATATTGTAAAGAGAAAAACTATGCAATGAGTATATAGAAACCATTTTAAAGTTGCACTTGCTCTATTTTATATGTCAGATCCAGCATACCAGGTTTGAATATAGTACAATGAGTTTTAATAGTACGTTTCATCTACAGCTAGACATTATTTTCCATGAGTGCAAGATGTATATTAATACATTTGAATCTCATTGCAATCTTTATCCTGGAGAAGAAACATTGAAATAGAGTAGTTTTTCAACTCTATATCAAATATTTATTTAGATTGGCATCCAGATAGACTCATATTTAACAGTAAGTGAGAGTCAAATAGCTATACAAAAGATATAATTAAAGTTAATGCTATTGCATTTATTTCTGATTCAAAAATATATCAGCATTTCTTTCTTGGTTTCTATTTATTTTTGAACTAAACTTATTGCACAAACTAGAAAAAACTACATGTCATATATTATTATGTAATAACACAAACATTTATTTGAAATTTACACCTTGTACATTTTAAAAGGCAGAATAAATATATGTCTTTTTTTCAGATTTATAAGAAGTACCCTATATATTTCCCTCTTATATATTTGATATTTGTTGGCAGATGATCTGTATATCTATCTTGAGATCAGATTTCACCAATGACCTTGACGGAACACTTCAATTTTATCTGGTGAATGTCAGGTCAAATGCATCAAATATGCCTCAGCTTTATGTTACTTTCATTTCCTGGTGTATATGTAGGTCTGCAGATCTATGAGGAAATATTATCATTGTATGATACTCTTGCACTGCAGGAACACCTACAAAATTACTCTTCTCAGCTAAGACATAATGAGCTCCTCTTTATGACCAAGTTCAATCTTCCTTCCTCATAGAACAGGTACAAGGAAAAAGAGAAATTGCTCAAGATGCAAATTACCTTGACTCTTGTGACCCAAGTGAACTACACCTTACAAACTGCCTGTCAGGGAGATGTAAATTTCTCGGAAACAACTAGATCACTTGACTCAAAGAGAGTTATTGATTTTTCTACAATGTCTCCCACACAGAAATGAAAGACTTACAAGTTTGTGAAGTGGATGCTTTCTAGTCTTCCTTTTGTTAAACTCATTTTTTTTAACCTATTAATACTAGAGTTCAAGTAGCATAAAGACATTTTTCAAACTTCATCTTTTCTTTCCTTCATTTAAAAGGGGAAAAAAAAGTGGAGATATGGGTCACAGTGGGGAAAATTCCAGCATGCTGGCATCTCCACATATACTTTAATCGATACACATTAACACAAGCTACGTTATGCACATGTTAAAAACCTTTTGCCACCTTAGTGAAAAATGGCACAGCAATTAAAATGTCAAAAAGGCTAAGACAATGTGACATGAAGCACAGCTATAATTTTACTTTAAAATTTCTTAATTTTCTAGTGTTTATTGAAGTGTTTTTTTAATAATTTAAAATTTTAAAATAATAGCAAAATCCAACTGGCTGCTTACTATTTTATGCAAAAATTGTGTGTATTTTTTATCATATTTATTCTTTGGCTAAATTAATGATGCATTTGATCTTTATTTTCTTTTTCCTGAATGACTTAAGACAGAAACTACTCCATTATTTTATTTTCTTCACTGAGCATAGGTAGATGCAGCACCATAAAATAATCTATTCCAAGGAAGACTTGATAACCTGAATTATTTCTTTTGAAGTCTCTTAAGTCTTCCTAGGCCAAAATCATTTAATAGTAAAATCATGTTAACTAAATTATATTTAAAAGTCTCTGTCAATTCTCTTTGCAATAATTTTTTTTTTCTCATGAAAGTACCATTTAAATTTACTTTGGTTTTATTAGTTGGTCCACCTAAGCTAAGCTTGTTTGCTGGCAGTCTCTGAGTAAGCTTAAATGATGTTATGACAAAGAGGCAGCTCACTTGCCTACTTAAAACAGCTAGAAACTGACTTCTGATGAGACATGTAAGATAGCTTTTCATGCACAGTCCTTAGGCCCTGTCACGTAATCTCCACTTTTCATCGTTCTTCGTGAATGCTTAACTGAAAACAGGAATAGAATATTTAATGTTATCTTTTTTTCTCTTTTTGTCAGTAAGTAAAGATGCAAAGCTGTGCAGCTCCACCTCAGGGAACCCTAAGGGGGAAATTTGGGCTAGGACTTAACCATCCACATCAAGCACCAAGAAAGCAGGGTAATGAGACCCTGACATGCTATCGGCTGACATATAGGTTTTATTAGATTAAAAGCTCTGAAATGTCCATAAGGTAGAATGAGTCAATGCATATTCTCCAATTCTAGAAGGCAGAGAATCGTTTTAGTTCATAAAACCAATGCATGAAGCTCATGACTGTAATTTTTTTTTTTTTTAAATCAGTGTTGCCTTAGTTACCTCTTATTGTTGGGAGCATATTTCTTTAAACACATTAACAATGCTTACGTAATACTCTTCATTCAATATCAACTTCTTTCCTTCTGCAAAATTTTTTCAGTATTTTTAGATATTTTCAAGTGTTTAAAACATCTTATGTTCCAGGATCTGTTCCAAAACCCCAAATGTGCATAAAATATATCATTCCAAAAAATTATGTTTCTAAAATATAGAGTATTCTCAACTGTTCTCTAATACTGAGATTAAGTGGTAACTTATTTAAAAGATCTTTATATCTGATTAAAATACTAAATGTCAAACTATGTATGTTTCCTAATATTTTTTGCATTAAAGTTTTTTGTTTTTTTTTTAACTTGTGAAGTAGTTTTCAAATCTTCATTTATATGGTGGCCTTCTTTATGCTTGCAGTAATCAATATTCTAACTTGGCTCCCAATATTACCCCCCTACTGTGGTACATTCCTTGTGTGATCCTGGGGACTATGATTTTCACAGATCTTACTCCTGTGAGTTGGTATACTGCACAGTTGATCTTAAAATAGATCAACTGTGTATTCCATCATACACATCTTTTAAGCTTTCCAGGGGGCGCTAGTGGTAAAGAATCTGCCTGCCAATGCCAGACACTTAGGTGATGCGGGTTTGATCGCTGGGTCGAGAAGATCCCCTGAAGGAGGAAATGGCAATCCACTCCAGTACTCTTGCCTGGAGAATCCCATGGACAGAGGAGCCTGGTGAGCTATGGTCCATAGGGTCTCAAAGAGTTGGATGTAACTCAAGCAACTTCATGAACTCATGCACATCCTTTAAGAGCAGAGAGTTTTCTCTGGTTGGGAGCAGAGGGAGAATCAGAGAGATCTGAGGTGTGGTAGAGGCTCCACATGAAGGAGGTTCTTTATTGCTGAGATATATGGGATGGACGTGAGTCTGAGTGAACTCCAGGAGTTGGTGATGGACAGGGAGGCCTGGCGTGCTGCGATTCATGGGGTCGCAAAGAGTCCGACACGACTGAGCGACTGAACTGATATGGGCACAGGGTCCCTGGAGAAGGAAATGGCAACCCATACTCCAGTATTCTTGCCTAGGAAATCCCATGGACAGAGTAGCTTGGTGGGTTACAGTTCATGGGGTTGCAAAAGAGACACAATTTAGCTGCTAAAGAACAACAGTGGACAGGGCACTACCTGAAAGAAGCCTCTAGGAAATCAGTCATTCCCTGATAGTTAGTAGGACAATGTGGGCCTTAGCTCTACAACCACAGGAAAATGGATTTTCCTAAAATAGAGCATTTCCTATTCAAGCCTTCAGGTGAGGATGTATTTGATGAGCACTCTGATTTTAGCCGTTTTAATCTCTGAGTAGAAGACCCAGATAAAATGTACCAAAATCCTGGCCGGGAGAAATGGCCCAGTTATAAAGTTGTCTTGTTTTAAATGGCCACACTCGTGGTGATATTTTCCCTAACAGTAGACAAATGATACAGTGCTATATGAGTTGAGGGATTTCAGTTGAAGGTGCCACTTCTTGAATTTTCTAAGCTATTATTTTTTAATTAAAAATATAAGTTAATATATATTGAACACTTTCTATGCCAGGAAGTGTGTTTCTATTTACATAGATTTTTCTCATTTGATCTCTATATCCGCGGTGTAAAATAGTTCTACTAGAACTCCTGCTTTACAAATGAAGAAACTGAGGATTTGAGAGTTTAAGTGATTTCTTCAAGGTGAAAATAGTTACTACATTTCAAATATAGAAGAGAAAATCAAGTCTGATGGCAGAGCTCATACACTTACCTCTTCTTTCATGGTTTCAGAGAAACTTAAAGCCCAGGGACTGTTTACATATCCTCATAGGAGAGCAATCAATGTGTAAGGACTACAGTCCTCACCCCAAGAAAAACTTACTGCAGGAATAAGAACATTACCTGGGGTCATGTTAGAAATTTCAAACCCAAACCTGGACCCTCTGAATCAGCATCTTCATTCTATGAAGAGCTTTAGATGATTCATCTGCACATTAAATGTAAAAGTTAATGTAAATTCCTTGTTTGACACTATGGCCTTAGGCAAGTCACTGCATCCTGACATCCATATTGTTTCATATGGCTGTAAAACAGAGATAAATTATCAAATATTCTTCAAGAATTAAATTATTTAAGTGTACAGTACATTGTTCGCTTGGAGAAGGAAATGGCAACCCACTCCAGTGTTCTTGCCTGGAGAATCCCAGGGATGGGGGAGCCTGGTGGGCTGCCGTCTATGGGGTCGCATAGAGTCGGATACGACTGAAACGACTTAGCAGCAGCAGCAACGTTGTTCGCTAGGTAAGAAGTACTAAATAATAATAGGGGCTTTATTTGTGTCTTAATGATGGATGTAGACAAGGGAGAATGGCACCAGAAACATCAATGCTTCCTTCATTCTGAATCTCAACAGTGACTTCATGGAGGCAAAGGTTCTAATGGAGGAGCCAGTCTTCAGGAGGATTGTCAAATCAGACAGAAAGTCTCAGATGAGATAGGGCAGGCTTGGCAGCCCTGTAGCCCATGAGTTTGTGTTCGTATTGAATGGTAACATTGATCTGGAGTTAGCTGTGTACTGACCTCGCTCTCCCTGAGGACAGAACGACACAGTTAAAGTGGAATCTTGTGCTAGTTTCCCAAACCTACAAGAGCAGTAACTCTGCACTGTCAAAACCTACTTGTATCATAACTCTGTGTTCAAAAATTAAGATGATCAGATCAGAAAATATGTGAACTGGAAACAGGTTATTTTTTGTCTGTTTATGTGGCTGAAAATGGATAATAAAATCCTTTGTTGTTGTTATTGTTCAGTTGCTAAACATATCTGACTCTTTCCGACCGTGTGGATTTGCAGCACACCAGGCTTGGCCCGCCTTCACTATCTCCCTAAGTGTGTTTGAACTCATGTCCATTGAGTCAATAATGCCATCCAACCATCTCATCCTCTGTAACCCTCTTCTCCTCCTGCCCTCAATCTTTCCCAGTATAGGGTCTTTTCCAAAGAGTCGACTCTTAGCATCACATAGCCAAAATACTGGAGATTCAGCTTCAGAATCAGTCCTTCTGATGAATATTTAGGGTTGATTTCTTTTAGGCTTGACTGGTTTGATCTCCTTGCAGTCCAAGGGACTCTCAAGAGTCTTCTCCAGTGGCAAAATTAGAAAGCATGAATTCTTTGGTGTCAATTCCTAGTAATTAAATAAATTGACTTTTAACTGTTTTCACTTATTCTCCTTTAAAAGTTATTGTCATTTTATTTACTTTTTAACTGAACCACACTGTCTCTATGTATTAATCTTCACTCTTGGAATTGCTTCTGAGGGAAAAATTACTTTTAAAATAATTTTCTTTGCAATTAAGAAAATGAGTACCTACAGACAACAAAGATTGCATTGTGGAATTACTTGTTTCACTGCTTGGAGACCAAAATTATTGGCAGTGACAAAACTACAAACAAAATCAAAGGGCTAGCTCCTTTTTGGATTTCATCTTTGGAGAAAAGATTTTAGCCCAATATAGTAACTCTAAAGATCTTTATCTAAAACTCATAGAAGGGTTTCTCATCTTTTCATCTTTAAAAAAAAGCAAATATTCTCTCAATACTATGATGTTTTTAGTGGATATTTCACAATGTGAGCTTCTTGACTTAAAAATGCCTCCTACCTATTGCTTATTATCCCTTTTTCAGTAGCCTCATTTTCTTACATTTATTTCAATTCCATTCATTGGTTAAGAGACAGTGTAGTGTTCATGAACATGCTTTGTGTATCTGGCTGCATATATTTGAAATGCCATACTACCATTTTAAAGCTGTGTGACCTTGAGCAAGTTATTTAACCTCTCGTGCCTTGATTTACACACAGATAAAATGGGTTTATATAGATTTATTCAGCAGGAATAAGTACTAAATGAATTAATTCACATAAGGCATTGAAATCCAATAAGTGCTTAATATACAGGAATTATTTATGCAAGGTGTTAAAATCTCACCTCTTTACTGAAGATGTCTGTTGGTCTGTAACCTAAAGCCAGGACTAGTCTGCACAGTCATGCAGTATGCGCACTGCGCCACAGCATCTTATGGACAGAACCTTTGAGGGTAAAAGTCCATCTCTGCTCCCATTACTTCATCTTGAACCCACTCAAAGCTGATCTGTTTTTCAGACTTATCTGTCCAGAAGGGACAACTTTGTTTCTAATCAAGTAACTAGCAAAGATACACCCTACTGGAAAATCTAAGCACAGCTCTCTTTGTCCTAACAATTATGCCTGATAAATTTTTGGCTATTATTTAGTAACAAAAAAATACTAATTCAGTTTCTTTTGGCCATTCCAGATCTAGAAAAAAAATATTATTTAATTCATAAAAAGCTGTAGACATCTCTGAAAACTGAGCATATGTGTGTGATTTATGTTTCTATTCATACCTACAGTTATCTAGTACTGAATGCACAGAATGGTAGACTGAACAACTGTAATGATATATTATGTACTTATATCTGAGGAGCTTGTGCATACTCTGAAGACAAGGCTGATACATATGAAATAGTAAAACAAGTGAAGTTAAGTATATAGTAAATATTAACTACCTTAATGAATAATTAATGATAATTGTTGGGTTGAAAAGTGCGAGTAGACAGGGAGGCCAAGCATATCGTACATGCACAAAAAGTGAGGGCAGAAACAAAAAGTTTTATGACAGAAAATATTCATACCTCAGTGAATATAGATGTAAATTAAAAAAAAATAAAGATTCCTCCAAGATTTTAAGTCCCAGCTTGAGAAGATCTCCTGGGGAAGGAAATGGCAACCACCTTCAAATGGCAACCCCCTTCAATTCTTGCCTGGAAAATCCCATGGACAGAGGAACCTGGCAGGCTACAGATCGTAAGGTCACAAAGAGTCAGACAAGACTGAGGAACTAACACTTTAGCTTTCTTTCTTTCACTAACGCCATGTACCAGTATGTGGGTGTGTTTAATACAATTACTAGAAAATTAATTTATAAATGGAATACTCAAAAATGAGTCAAAAATTTTCTGTCTCTTATTACTTAACTTAAAATCTATTGAATTTGGAAATCATCAAATCAGATGTATAGTAGGTGAAGATGCCCTTCTGAAACCCAAATGGAAGAGTTTTCTAGAGGTCCCCATGCAGAAGAAACTATAGAATAAAGTCAAGGAAAGCACTGCTTATTTTGGGTTAGCTGAGAATTGTATAAAATATTTCCTTCAAATTCTTGCTAAGGATGGCTTAAAATTGAGTCCAGGAAAATCATAGAGGACAAGACAGGTAAAGTGGATACAGGGAAGCATTATGATGGAGACAATGGTAGGGTTTCAAAAGGGAGACGTTCAGTGAAACAGTATAACATAGTTTCGAGCAGCATACCATATCATTGGACACACAACTTGAAATCAGACATTGTAGTGGGCTGAATTTTGCCCACCTCCCACACCCCCCACCAAAATTATACCCATGTCCTAATTCCTGGAGCCTGGGAAGGTAACCTCATCTGGAAATAAAATATTTATAGATATAGTCAAGGTAAGATGAGAACATAGTATATTAGTGTGTCTGTGTGTGTGTGTTAGTTGCTAGTTGTGTCTGACTCTTTGTGACCCCATGGACTGTAGCCCACCAGTCTCTGATATCTATGGAATTCTCCAGACAAGAATACTGGAGTGGGTTGCCCTTCCCTTCTCCAAGGGATCAACCCAGGGATCAAACCTGGGTCTCCTGCATTGCAAGCAGATTCTTTACCATATTAGGGTGGGCCCTAAATCTGATGATTGTTGTTGTTGTTCAGTCACCAACTTTTGTCCAACTCTTTGTGTCCCCATGGACTGCAGCACACCAGGTTTCCATGTCCCTCAACATCTCCTGGAGTTTGCCCAAGTTCATGTCCATTGAATCAGTAATGCCAGCCAACCATCTCATCCTCTGTGGTCCCCTTCTCTTCCTGTCTTCAGTCTTTCCCAGCATCAGAATCTTTTCCAGTGAGTTGGCAGTTTGCATCAGGTGTCCAAATTATTGGAGCTTCAGCTTCGACATCAGTCCTTCCAATGAATATTCAGGGTTGATTCCTTTAAGATTGATGGGTTTGATCTCCTGATGATTAGTTATCTTTAAGAGAGAAAGAGATTTGGATACAGAGATATATAAAAGATACAATAGAAATAAAGCCATGTCATAATACAGCTATAAACCAAGGACCACCTTATCTACCTCCTGAGAAATCTTCATGCAGGTCAAGAAGCAACAGTTAAACCGAATATGGAACAATGGACTGGTTCCAAATTGGGAAAGGGATATGTCAAGGTTGTATATTATCACCCTGTTTGTTTAACTTATATGCAGAGCACATTATGCAAAATGCTGGGCTGGATGAAGCAGAAACTGGAATCAAGATTGCCGGGAGAAATGTCAATAACTTCAGATATGGAGATGATACCACCCTTATGGCAGAAAATGAAGAGGAACTAAAAAGCCTCTTAATGAAAGTGAAAGAGGAGAGTGAAAAAGCTGGCTTAGAACTCAATAATCAAAAAACAAAGATCATGGCATCTGGTAGCCATGAAATGGCCTTGCTCCTTGGAAGAAAAGCTATGACCAACCTAGAGAGCATATTAAAAAGCAGAGATATTACTTTGCCCACAAAGGTCTGTCTAATCAAAGCTGTGGTTTTTCCTGTAGTCATGTATGGATGTGAGAGTTGGACCATAAAGAAAGCTGAGTATGCAAGAATTGATGCTTTAGAAGTGTGGTATTGGACAAGACTCTTGAGAGTCCGTCCATTGGTTGCAAGGAGATAAAACCAATCAATCCTAAAGGAAATCAGTCCTGAATATACACTGGAAGTACTGATGCTGAAGCTGAAGCTCCAGTACTTTGGCCACCTGATGTGAAAAACTGATTCATCGGAAAACACCCTGATGCTGGGAAAGATTGAATACAGAAGGGATCGACAGAGGATGAGATGGTTGTATGGCATCATCAACTCAATGGACATGAGTTTAAGCAAGCTCTGGGAGTTGGTGATGGACAGGGAAGCCTGGAGCGCTGCAGTCCATGGGATTGCCGAATCGGACATGACTGAACAACTGAACTGAACTGAGCTTTTAGTTATAGAAGCAGGAGTAGTAAGGCTCAAAGGTATAGGCAGTTGACATAAACAAGCATTGTACTTTCAGTCACAGGACAACTCTTTAAGTACTTGATAGATTTGTATATGCAAAGAAGAAAAAAAAAAAAAAAAAGACACAGGAACAAAATCCGAAAGAGGCAGATGTACCTGTTAGGAAATCAGATAGCTGAGAAAAATGTCATGGTTTATGTACTTAAGGGTAAACAACAAGGGTGTGAGACTGTCAGAATGGAAAACTAAACATCGTGAATTTCTAACATTGTACCATGGATATCCTGACTACTGCCAGATATGTTCCATGTAAGATATTCTAAAAAGACTGAACACTTGTTACTATTAAACAATGCCTGTCCCTAGCAATTACTATCCTCTTTTTTCTTGATATGGCAAATCCTGATGATTCCAGTTCTCTTTTGTTTTTGAAAGACAAGGGTGACTTCAGCTAATGCCACTTCATTAGTAACTCACTTTGAATTTTAACGCTGAGTGGAGGGCAGGCAAAGAGAAGACAAACTTCATCAAAAGGGAACCAGAAAGTATTGTAAAAACTGAGTAAAAATTTGGAGACATATACCTAGCATGTTTTTTGAGATAAGAACATGACCATTGTTCATCAGATGGCATTGGTTCAGTAAGAAAATGTACCTAGAATTTAATTTGGCTGAAAGGTCTTTTATGGAAGCAAAATAGGATACAAAATAGGAAAAACAAATAAGTATGGAAATAAGATGTTACTTAATTTTTACAACAGATGAATTTTTGAGAAGCTAACCTGGATGCACAAAGTTAAGCTTCTGTAAGAACCCATGTAAAGAAATAATATCATAAAGATGTGTTTCTTTATACATTTATTATATATATATCCATTTGCCATAAACATTATTTCTGGACCTCTCTGAAGGTTATGGCTAAGGTAGCCCTATTTTATATGGTCTATCTTATTTATGTGGATGCATAAATAGAAAATTCAGTTTCCAGGAGGCTGTTGCTTTCAAGTGATACAAAGTAAAAATGATATAACTGTTCAAGAAACTATTTCAGCTTTGTTCCTTATATAAGCAAAACTACCTTTTTTCCAGATTTGAATACATGATTATTTTTCTTCACCTATATTCAGAAATAAAAGTAAGCCTTAAGTTGGGGGAATTTTCAGTGTTTAAAATTGTATTTAAATAAAGACAAATCTCCTTCTCACCTGCAGATGACCTACTTCTTGGTTACTGGTATGCAATGTTCTTCCTCCCTTAATTTGGAAGCTAATGATCTATAATTATTATAAAATAATATAATTGAGATCATAAAACACAGTTATATTTTTTGTTACCAAGTTATCAAGGCCGCTTTCTTTTAAAAATTAAATAAAATATTTATTCATTTTTTGTTAAATAATTTTAAGCCCTTGGTTCAATTTGTTTCTAAAATTCATAAAAATGTGAAAAATTAATCCTGACTGATAAAAGACAGAAATTAAAATACTTGTATCAGAAATGTTTCCATGGCTGTTTCTAGCAGATTAATATTTTTTAATTGAAGTACAGTTGATTTACAATATTTTATTAGGTCTTTGTGAACAGCGTAGTGATTGAGTATTTTTGAAGATTGTATTTCCTTATAGGATAATACAAGAAAATAGGTATAATTCCATGTGCTGTAAAAATATCCTTGCTGCTGCTGCTGCTAAGTGGCTTCAGTTGTGTCCGACTCTGTGCGACCCCATAGACGGCAGCCCACCAGGCTCCCCCGCTCCTGGGATTCTCCAAGCAAGAACACTGGAGTGGGTTACCATTTCCTTCAATGCATGAAAGTGAAAAGTGAAAGTGAAGTCGCTCAGTCATGTCCGACTCTTCGCAACCCCATGGACTGCAGCCTACCAGGCTCCTCTGCCCATGGGATTCTCCAGGCAAGAGTACTGGAGTGGGTTATTGCTTATCTGTTTTGTATATAGCAGTTTGTATCTATTAATTCCATACCCCTAATTTGTCCTCCCTCTCTCTCTCCTTTGGCAATAATACGTTTGTTTCTATAACTGGGAGTCTGTTTTTGTTTTGCATATACATTCATCTGTATTATTTTCTTTTAGCTTCACACATAAGTGATATCTTATAGTGTTTACTTTTGACTTATTTCTCTAAGCATAATATTCTCTAGGGCCATCTTCATTGCTGCAAATGAAAGTAATTCATTCTATCTTATAGTTGAGTAATATTCTATTATATATAAGTACTTAGGCTTAAGAAGATGTGGCATATTACATATATTGTGTGTGTTTGCATGTGTATGTGTGTGCGTGTGCACGTGTGGGCTTAGTCACTTTAGTTGTGTCTGACTCTTTGCAACCCCATGGATGTTAATCCACCAGGCTCCTCTGCCCATGGGGCTTTCCCAGCAAGAATACTGGAGTGGGTGGTCATGCCCTCCTCCAGAGGATCATACCAACCCAGGAATCGAAACCACATTTCCTGCATCTCCAGCATTGCAGGTGGATTCTTTACCACCTTATCACTTTATATTATATTATATAATCTGTTGATGAGCACTTGGGTTGCTTCCATGTCTTGGCTACAGTAAATGCTGCTACTGTGAACATTGAGTTGGGTGCATGTCCAGATAGATGCTCCCATGGTAGTCTTCTATTCACTTTTATAAGTTGTCTCCCTACTATTTTCCATAGTGGCTGCACCAATTTACATTTTTACCAACAGAGTGTGGGGTTTCTTTTTCTCTGCATCCTCTCCAACCTTTGTCATTTGTAGACTTTTTGATAATAACTATTGTGATTGATGTGAGATACCTCACTGTGGTTTCTATTTGCATTTCTCTAAAATTTAGTGATGTTGAACATCTTTCCATGTGTTTGCTGGACATCTGTATATCTTCTTTGGAAAAATGTCTATTCAAATCTTTTGTCCATTTTTTGAGGGTAATTTTTATTTGATATTGAGTTGATGAGCTGCTTCTGTCTTTTGGATATTAAATGCTTGATGGTTGCATTATTTGTGAATTTTTTCTGCCCCTCTGTATGTTGTCTTTTTGTTTTGTGCATGGTTTCCTTTGCTAAGCAAGATTTTAAGCTTATTGGATTCCATTTGCTTACTTTTGCTTTTATTTATCTGGCCTTAGGAGACTGACTCAAGGGAAAAGTTTGCTATGATTCATGTCAAGCAGTATTTCACCCTTCTAGGAATTTTGCAATTTCATGTCTTTAAGTCTTCAAACTGTTTTGAGTATATTTTTTTATAAGATGCAAGGAAATGTTCTAATATCAATGTTTTGTGTTTGTTCATGTGACTTTCCAGTTTTCCAGCACCACTTATTGAAGAGATTGTCATTTTTCCATTCTATATTCTTGCCTACTTTGATATAAGTTAATAGACTGAAAATGTACATTTATTTCTGGACTCTATTCATTTCCATTTATCTTTGAGTCTGTTTTTGCACCAATACCATTGCAGTTTTGACTACTGTAGCTTTGTAGTACAGTCCAGAGACTGGGAAGGTTATAACTCCAGATTTGTTCATTTTTCTGAAGATTTCTTTGGCAATTTAGGATCTTTTGTGATTCTATAGAAATTTTAGGATCGTTTGTTCTAGTTCTGTGAAAAATTCTGATATGGATTATATTAAATCTATAGATTAATAGTATAGCCATTTCAATACTATTAATTCTTCCAATCTAAGAGCATGGTATGTATTTCCATTTCTTTAAATCATCTTCAGTTTCCTTCATCAATATTGTATAGTTTCAGAATTTAAGTCTTTCACCTCATTGGTAATGTTTATTCTTAGGTATTCTTGATGAAATTTTAAAGAGAAATTCTTTTCTTACTTTTCTCTTTCTAATATTTCATTATTAGTGTGTAGAAACACAATAAATTTCTATTAATCTTGCATTTTAAAGGTGATACTACAGGCAGTTTCACTTGAGTGCTTAGGATATGGTACTTCATGTCTATTTAATTTACATTATTGAAAGATTAAAAACTTAAATACACCATCAACAGGAGAATTTGTGTCATTATGCCCTCTAAGAGTATGCAAATGGTGATATGGGTCACCACATCTTTATTAACACATATTGATCAGAATTCTAGTGTTAAAAATATAGTACTTATTTTGTGGGTCATTAGGATTGTTGGTAGCCATTAGCATCATATTTGGGTCAAGTATATATTGTATAATCCAGGCACATTTTCTTGACAGGATAAAACAATATTTAAATGGTAAGAAGTATTTCCATTTTTGTTGTTGTTGTTTTATGATGGAAAGAGATCTGCAGTTTCTGTGTATCTATTGCAAGGTCCTGAAATGAAATATGTTAAGATTGGATTTCTGAACTGTGAGGTGCTTCAGAAATTTCTGTACTCTCAATTTCAACTCTTAGATCTTTTCTTTCTCTACTTATCTGTGAGTATGACAATTCAGTCCTTAAATACTACATTGCTTCATTCTCTCAGAAAATATTTATTTTATACCTGCTCAGTCCCCACTATGTGATGGCCTTGAAACTGTTGACTCAACAAAGTGCTTTCTGCTATAATTCACAGAACCTTAGAAATGAAATATTTGGCTGCACATTCTCATGTTTATTTTGCCATTAACCATCATTACCCCTCCCTTCTCCCTCTGTCTCTATCTGTATTTCTATTTAGCAGGTTAAGAAAGGAATAGATGAGTGTATTTATTCTTAGGAAGAGTTAGAGAATTGGGATCCGTGAAAACACATCAAGGGCAGAATAATCACAATGAGAATAGCTACTTTAGAATTTTATGTGTTTTGGAGACAACTTGCATTTTCTGAGTACCAATCCTGCTCAAGGTGGCAAGCTGATTTACCATTGCCCATAATATTTCAGTAAATAATTAAGAACTTCCTTCATGAACGTGCTGGAAAATCTAATGGAAAGAATAGAGATGCCATAAAAAGTTGACATGATACAATCCTAGAATCCTAATAACTAATTGTATGGCTTTAAATTTTTAAGAAATTAATTTTATATTTTGATATACCTCACCCCACTCCAGTACTCTTGCCTGGAAAATCCCATGGACGGAGGAGCCTGGTGGGTTGCAGTCCATGGGGTCGCTAAGAGTCGGACACGACTGAGCGACTTCACTTTTCACTTTCATGCATTGGAGAAGGAAATGGCAACCCACTCCAGTGTTCTTGCCTGGAGAATCCCAGGGATGGCGGAGCCTGGTGGGCTGCCGTCTATGGGGTCGCACAGAGTTGGACACGACTAAAGCGACTTAGCAGCAGCAGCAGCAGCAGCAGATATACCTACACACATATAGAATTTTATTTTATAGAATTGTATATATATATATACACATATATAGTATATATATAATTGTATATATATTATAGATATATATAAATATGATTTTATAACAAATGGTAGTACCCCTTTCTCACAAAAAGCAATTCTCTTGCCACAGGGTTGAAGAAAACTAGATTATCATGTTTCCAGAACCTCTCAATCTCTCACCTCATTTAACCCCAAAGAGTTTTAGTGTCTTCTGTAAAATAATGAAGTTTTTTTACTTCAATTCAATCGTTTGCATTTTATAATATAAACTTTAGTTGCTCTACCTAGAAATTCAGTTACATTTTACAAGATTGCCATAATCTGATTTGATTCTAAAGAATATATAGTTCATTTTACCAGACAGTATTTAAAAAATCATAAAATATAAATCTTATGGAACTCAACAATAATTTCAATTGACACTCAATGCTTATGTGATAATATGGAAAATGATTATCATTTGAATTCAGGTAAGTTGAATAAAAATAATTACCATTTAAATAAGATTATGTGTGTGTGTGTGTTAGTTACTCAGTCATGTCCAACTCTTTGTGACCCCATAGACTGTAGCCTGCCAGACTCCTCTGTCCGAAGAATTTCAGGCAAGAAACCTGGAGTGGTTTGCACTCCGGGATCTTCCTGACCCAAGACTCGAACCCGGGTATCCTGCATTGTAGGCAGATTCAGTAAGGTTATATCTTTTTCTAAATTGTATGTTTCATTTTGTAAAAGAGTACAAAATTATTAGCTTAAAGTATGAAAAGTTCCATATTTCTTGAATTGGAGAATAGTGGGAAGGATAGAACAGTCAAAAGTTTTCAATAATTTATTAATTCATTCATGTGGATGGCACATGCAACAGTAAATACCAAAACCAAAAAGCTTGATCTCAAGGAGCTTGCATTGCAGTAAGAGAAAGAAAGAGGAAGGAAAACAGGAAGAAAAATATGTATAAAATGATAGTAAGTTTTGAAAGCTATGTAGAAAGCTGAAGTAAGATGAGAAAGTGGCAGGGTTTCTTTTAAGAGGGTGTTTGAATAGAGGGCTTAATACTGATTTGATGAAGGATTTTTCTGGACAAACACAGAGCAAAGTCTTTGTCATGAGGCAAGGATAAGCTTGACCTATTAAAGAAACAGAGAGAAGGTCAGCAGAACTAGAATGCAGGAGCCAGAGGGAAGAGAAAGCAGTTAAACTCAGAGACATAGGCACAAGCTGGATTATATAATATTCCTTTGGGCCACCATGAATTGCTGAACTATAATCTAGTGTGATAAAATGCCAATGGAGGGTTGCAAGCAGGGAAGGGCATAATCTGATTTAACATTTGAAAATAGTCACTAGTTACAATGAGAAAAAATTATGTTAGGGAGCAAGTGCGAATACAGTTTAGGAAGCCACTGTAGTAATTCCCCTGAGACAAACTGATGGCTTCCCCTAACATGAAATATGAGACAGGATTAGAAGTCGCTGCACATATTAATAAGGAAAAGTCTACAGTTTGCTGATTGATTGATTACAGGAATAGAACTAATGAAAAAGTTCAATGAATTTTAAAGAATATGAAAGCAGTCTCAGCCTTATTCAGAAGCTTTTGGGACTGGCTCATAAGAAAGAAAAAAAAAATGATGGCAAACGAGAGGGTGGATAACTGGAGGATAAAAATCATATTTATCTATAATTTATGGAATATTATTATTATATAAAAATAGACTATGTAAATTATTGAGACATTTCTTTTTCTCAGCTTGATTTGTAACTATATTTTCCAGGAATCTAGAGAAAATGTTAAACTACATTTCAGAAGTTTAAGATAATTTTAATAAATTTCAATGACCAGATCAAAGATTTCAATAAACTTTCTCCAAAACTTTTTAGTTGATACCATGAATTAGTCATTAATTCTTTCATATATTCACATCTTCAAATTGACTGAATATTCAGAGCAACCCTATGTCAGAAAATAACTTAAAATATTGTGAGGTGACTATATAAGACAAGTGCATGTTCCTGATATCAATAAATTTAATTCAATTTAAATAACTTTGCAAGATATTTAATCTGTTTGCCATAAAGCTTACCTGACCCTTTTTTCTGAATTTATGCATTAAACTATGTAAATTTAACTTTGGTGCATGTGCATTGTTCTGGAATACAGACGCATAACTGATTTCAGATCACTGATACCACTAAGATTTGACAGACTACCACATTTCCTTTATGATGAGGTTGGGAGTTGGGGAGAAACTTTTATGTAATTCTTATTAATTAAACTAAACAGACCTTTGCACTTGGTTAAAATTGGATATAGGTCAGATGCTTCTTTATAATACATGAAATATAATTCAATCTAAATTCTATTTTTTTTTTTTATTTTACCTTAGTGCAAAAAAATCTTAATTAAATTTTGACCATGAGACATTGACCATGAGGACAAAAATATTTGAAAGTGTGTGTATCTGTGTGCCTTCATTGTACTTGTATGAAAATTGTTGTAATGATGTTACAGTAGTTAAATGGTGCAAATTGGCAGTAATATATATCAAAAAAAACCGTTTACATACTAGCTGGATTAGATTAACCCAAATCTACTCATTTTCTGGAAATGAATTGGACTTTAACCAATACATATGATTTTCAAGATGTACTGTTTTGTTTTTTTTTTAGATCTTAGAAATTAATTATATGTCTGGACCACTTATTGGATGGAGAAAAAAGAAACATATTATAGTTCTGTGCTAAGTCACTCAGTCATGCCTGACTTTGCAAACCCACGAACTGTAGCCCACCAGGCTCCTCTGTCCATGGGATTCTCCAGGCAAGAATACTGGAGTGGGTTGCCATTTCCTCTTCCAGGGGATCTTCCTGATGCAAGGATTGAACCTGATTATGGTTCTAGAAAAAAATAATTTCCTAAAATTTCACTCTGACTAAAGTGGATAAAAGGGCTAATCTTTCATAGATCACAATCATAGATTGATTTGTGAATAGAAGTAACCTGAGGACACTCTAAGTAAAACTATGTGGATATTAAAGTGTGGTCTAATGAACAATCAATAAGTCAATAAATGTCTGAGAACCTGGAATGTAGCAGTTTACTATCCTTTTTGGATGAAGGTCTTTCTTTGGTACTTGTGACAGCTTTTTCCTGTTGCTTTTTTTTTTTTACTACTCAGCAATTCCTTCTCATCGTTGTATGCCAGCCCCCCATTCCTCTACTCAGCAGAGACTTTCTATTCTCCTACTGTATAGTATAAGCCTGGGTAATCTCATTTATCTCGTGGCTTTAGTTATCATCTATATTTTGTTAAGTCCCAAAATGGTATACCCTGGTCACATTCAGCATGAGAATGTCAGACCTAGCATCTCCACTTGTGCATCTCAAGGCACATCTTGTCCCAAACTCATGTCTTACACTTAACCCAGATTTACTCCTCCAGTATTCTCTGCTTCAGTTCAGGGTACCACTATTCCCTAGGTTTCTCATTCTATAAGCCTGTAAATAATATTTATGTGATAGATTCTGGAGCCAAACCACTAGACTTTGAAAACCAGCTCATTTATATGGCTGTATTTCTTTGGGAAAGCAATTTAATATGTCTATACTCACTCACATATGATATTAGCATAATGGCAACACCACCTCATATGGTATTGTGGAGAGTAAATGAACTAATAAATTGGAATCACGTGAAATGTCAGGCTGGCTATATCACAAACTGGAATCAAGATTGCCAAGAGATATATTTAACAGCCTCAGATATATAGATGATACCTCTACAATGACAGAAAGTGAAGAACTAAAGAGCCTCTTGATGAAGTGAAAGAGCAGAGTGAAAAAACTGACTTAAAATAGTATTCAAAAAACTGAGATCACAGCATCCAGTCCCATCACTTCATGCCAAATAGATGGGGAAAGGGTGGAAGTAGTGATAGATTTTCTTTTCTTGGGCTCCAAAATCACTGTGGATGGTGACAGCAGCCATGAAATTAAAAGATAATTGTTCCTTGGAAGGAAAGCTATGGCAAACATAGACAGTGTATTAAAAAAAAACAGGGACATCACTTTGCTGACAAAGTTCCATATAGTTAAAACTGGTTTTTCCAAAAGCCAGGTACCAATGTGAGAGCTGGATGTAAAGAAAGTGAAAAATTGATGCTTTTGAATTGTGGTGATGGAGACGACTCTTGAGAGTCACTTGGACAGCAGGAATATCAAACTAGTCAATCTGAAAGGAAATCAACCCTGAGTATCCATTGGAATAACCGATGCTGAAGCTCCAATAATTTGGCTGCTTAATGGAAAGAGTTGACTCATTGAAAAGACTGTGATAATGGGAAAGATTGAGGGCAAGAGGAGAAGGGGGCAACAGAGGATGAGATGGTTGGATAGCATCATTGATTCAATGGACATGAGTTTGAGCAAACTCTGGGAGATGCCAGGGAAGCCTGGCATGCTGCTGTTCTTGGGGTTGCAAAGAGTCAGACCTGAGTTAGTGACTAAACAACAATAACTGGTACCAACAAGTGTTGTATAAATGTTAGCTATTATTTTTATGATTATTTTTATCTTTATCTTCCCTGACACAGCCTTTAACATTCAATTAATCACCATGTTCTCCCATTTCTAACTGCAAATATTTTCAATTCTATTCTCTTTTTGTTCACCCTCTTGGCCACCCCCCACCATTATATACCTTCCAGTTGCTGCTGCTGCTGCTAAGTCACTTCAGTCGTGTCCAACTCTGTGCGACTCCATAGATGGCAGCCCACCAGGCTCCCCTGTCCCTGGGATCTTCCAGGCAAGAACACTGGAGTGGGTTGCCATTTCTTTCTTCAGTGCGTGAAAGTGAAAAGTGAAAATGAAGTCGCTCAGTCGTGTCTGACTCTCAGTGACCCCATGGACTACAGCCTACCAGGCTCTTCCGTCCATGGGATTTTCCAGGCAAGAGTACTGGAGTGGGGTGCCATTGCCTTCTCCACCTTCCAGTTGCAGAACTACTTATTTTACTGACCTGCTTAATACTGCTTGATGGCTTCACAAAAGTTCTAGGGAAAAGATCACAATATTTAAGAATATAAAAACCTTGCTGACCAGTTTGTCCTTAGTCTACCTCTCATCTATAATATGTGCCCATTACCTTGTGCTCACTAACCTCTTTACTCCATACACTTCCAGTTCCACTAAGGAGCTAAAGATCTTCTCTTCTCTTGACGACATCCCGTTTACTTTTAAGTCTCAATTAATGTGACTTCTTACAGGGCCTCTCCCTAAACACCATCCTTTCTCAGCAGACTAACTTGCTCCTTGGAGAAGACAATGGCACCCTACTCCAGTACTGTTGCCTGGAAAATCCCATGGATGGAGGAGCCTGGTAGGCTGCAGTCCATGGGGTCGCAAAGAGTCGGACACGACTGAACGACTTCACTTTCACTTTTTTTCATGCATTGGAGAAGGAAATGGCAACCCACTCCAGTATTCTTGCCTGGAGAATCCCAGGGATGGGGGATCCTGGTGAGCTGCCCTCTATGGGGTTGCACAGAGTCGGACACGACTGAAGCGACTTAGCAGCAGCAGCAGCAGCAGCAACTTGCTCCTTATACTCACAGGGACGCCATGTACTTTCCCTTCATAGATTATACCACCATTCTGTTAAGTAATAATCAAGGTAATTGTGTTTTCATGCCTGTTTCAAAAGTAAGGTTGGTGAGAAAGACAGAATCATGCCATTGAAACAGAAATGGAGGTGCAAACATAGAGTATGTCTATGTCCTTCACTTGTGGACACAGTGAAGAAAGGAGAAGGTAGGATGAATTGAGAAAGTAGCCTTGACATATGTATACTATCCTGTGTAAAATAGATAACTAGTGGGAAGCTGCTATATAATACAGGGAGCCCAGCCTAGAGCTCTCCGATGACCTAGAGAGATGGAATGTGAGAAAGGGGTGGGAGACTTCAGAGATAAGGGATATATATAATTAGGGCTGATTCTCATTGTTGTACAGCAGAAGCCAACACAACATTGTAAAACAATTATCCTCCAATTAAAAAAAACAAAACACATCACTTTATCCTTAGCATCCAGCACATGGTTTTACCATACTATATGTTCAATATACATTCATTCAATTAAAGAATAAATGTCTGGCACTCTGTCCTGCTCTCATGGAGATCACAGTTTCATAGGAGAGGAGTCAGCAGAAACAAGTATAAGTTTTGTTAAAGAACTGTGTGTCATGATGCTCGCTAGGGGGACAGTCCCTAGCTTCATCATATGCATTCAATCTAATATACATCATTTGACGATTATGCTAGAGTATGCAAAATATATCTTTAGCTGAGAAATGATCACACCCATGTTTACCTTGGATAAAGGTAATGTGAGATAAGGACGTAATATAATTATGAACTAATATTTGTATAATTTTAATCACTAATATTTAAGATTGATTTTCTATGCTGCTCCACATGTAGGATTTCTCTGCCTCCACCCAGTTAACCATGGAAAGGGGTGAACATTTCAGGAATTTGTTTGGCAACATGTTTCTGAGAGCTCACTTGGTCCAGCTGCCTTTCATTTGTTTCATCAAGAGACTGAGCAAAGCTAAAGTAGTTCTTCATGATGAACTGGCAGGGAAGTGCCAAGATAGTTTTATTGCTTAGCAACTTGGCAGTAGGAAATGTTAAAATATTACAATCTCTCATATCTATGAACTGAGACAAACTTGCGACGGATGGCTCTCAAGCTTAAACGTGATTAAGATGCAGCCACATGGCTTGGCTTACATTTTGAGCTGGTAGGAGGAAGATAAAGAAATTGGATATTTTGAAATATATTAATAGTAATTTCTCAGGAAACCCTGGCTGGCCAGGTTGAGCCAAATGCTAATCTAAGGAATTAAGCTGTCTCCATTTTGATGTTGATAAGCACCACAATCCCCATTGATCAATGGGATTTCCTTTGCTTGGGAAGGAAGGCTACATCTACTGAGAAATTGTGTGCCAAGTAAAATCCAGAGATAAACAACTTCATAGAAGGGAAGCTGACAGTTTACCATACATTTCCAGAATTTAAAGAGTTGTTGTGGTTTGCTTTCTTTTCGTGTAAATTATGGAATGGATGAAAGTGACAGAGTGATGACACCAGCTAAATGGAAACATAATGTAGTCAGTTATTGCAGATGCCTTATCACGCAGCTCTGCCAACACGCATGCTTCCTGCAAACCTCCTACAACTTAAACACACAGGCTTTTCTTAACTAACTATGCTAATTTTGCCAATTGATTGGTGGCTTTCTACTGTGAATATTCATCTACAAAGGAGCAAATATTAATCGGTAAAAACAGGATTTTTTCAGTTAACTTGAAGATAACTTTGATAACTAAATCAAAGAATGGAATTAATAAACCCCAGTGTTCTTAATCTTCCAGAATTATTATTACTGGTCTTTTTTTAAAATAGAAGTAGTATTAAGGGGGAAAACAAGATGATTTCAAATTTCACCAAAATTTTAAATTATTAGAAGAAATATGTTTAAACAATATCTGGTTACTGGAATATTTTATCTATAGGATTTCAGGTTATGAGCGACATTAAAGAGGAAAAATATTTGTTAATCGATAGGATTTCCATGTATATCTAGCCTCCCCATGTACTTAGATGCATCCTAACAGAAAATAAAAAGATGGGATTTTCACGTCAAAAATTGAAGAGGAATAAATTGACAGTGAAACACAATATTAAAGTATGGCTTCTGTCTGCAAAAATGGTACAATTAAGACCTTGTGGAAATAGCTTAAAAATCTGTCGGATCTTATTCATATTCAAACATGCATTTGATGTGTTAATAATTAAATTAACTTAAATTTCCATTAAGCTTCCATTGAGTTCAAAGACAATAAAATAAAAGATTTTTTGATACATTTATTTTCATTTTGTTTGATTTGCCCAAGTTTATTTATTTTTTCTTTTTTTAGACAGTAGTATAGCCACTTTAGGAGCACTTTTTAAGGGGAAAAAACAGCAACTAAATTTTCTCTAACAACAACAGCAGCAACATAAAACCCATTTAAATACATCCACTTTTAAGTATAGAACTGGTTTGTAAATATAATTGTTTTCAATCTTCCTATATTTTATATTATAAAATTAAATGTAATAAAGCTTTCATTTTTTCTTCATATTTTCAAAATGTTCACACTGCAGATGAAGTACTTAGACCATTTTATAAGCGAGTAATCTTTAGCACCTAAATTTTACAATACCTAAGTCAAGATAAAACACTAAATTATTTTGTTTAAATTGTGCATGAAAATAATAAAAGACCACAAATGCTATTTTTAGTTTTAAAGGACAAGGAAGATTAAGTTGAATTTAAATAGCAAAAAAAAAAAAAAATCACAGGAGCAAATGTTTAAAATCTGAAATATCTCTAGTTCTACAATGAAAATTTCATTGCTTCTATCTGAATAATCTTTCCAATTCACATTCATAACTTTTTTATGTATTTAAATGTGCAGCTTAATAAGATATAACTCAAATACATGTTTATTTTTTTCTTTGGTTAAACAAAGTTCTGGTATCTTTCAAGATTATAATTTATGGAATACACAGTAGTGTATAAAGAGAAATTTAAAAAAAGATTATTCAGAGGAATTGCAAACTCATCTCTAGCCTCACCTTAATGAGAGCTCATTGCCTGTCTATGGAGCCCAGTTTTGTTTAAGCAGTTATCAGACTAATTTATTTATAGTGCCCATGTGCCTGTTTTGGGCAATGAGTTCTCCATAAATTACCAAAATAAAAGAACAGCACAAGAATAGTCCTTACGTTAAAAATAGATGCTATTCCAAGTACAATGGAAGGAGAAGAGTTAGGTAGAGATTTAATTGTACCAATTACTCTTGAGAAATTGATGGGACAGATTGAGGGGAACACATGTTTATGAGAGTGCATGGTTATTTCCCACAATTAAAAGTACAAATGTTAAGGGGAACTTGTAATAAAGGCTAATAGTCATCGAATCTAATCGTTGATAATCACTGAGAAATACCCAGGAGTATATTTAGTAAATGTCCTAAAGCCGCACCAAGCTTGTCACTGTGGGGAGAGAAGGACAGACAGAAAAGACAGAGAGAACACAAATGGATATCAGTCCAAGGAATTGCAAAAAAACCTATGTAAAGTTTCAGAATGATATCAATTATATAAATGTTTTGCAGTCTGGTCTAATATAACTTGCACAGGCCACTGGTACACTGGCCTACTTAGAACTTATTAAAACATGAATGTCAATTACAAACAAAATGTAAAAGTAAAGCCTGTATTTTATACAATATGTGTTTGCTGTCATGATTACTTAGACAAGTTACAAAGCGAGTACTGAGTTCTATGAGGCTCTTAGAAATAACAAATGTCTTTGCAAATAATACTGGAAGTTTGGGTTAAAGAGAGTTTCATACAGTGATGTTCTCAATTAAGACTAACAAGTCCTTAGATTTTAGAAAGATTCTTTAATTCCCCCCCCCCATTTTTTTTTCTTTTCTTTATTGGCTTCAGCTCATATTTGGCTGTTTGCTACTGATCATTTCTTGTTCTCTGGTCTACAATTCCAGGAGCTTCCCTTGTGGCTCTGTGGTAAAATAGTCTGCCTGCCAATGCAGGAGATACCGGTTAGATCCCTGGGTCAGGAAGATCCCCTGGAGTAGGAAACGGCAACCCACCCAGTATTCTTACCCGGGAAATCCTATGGACAGAGGAGCCTGGTGGGCTACAGTCTAGGGGTCGCAAAGAGTCAGACACAACTTAGTGACTGAACAGCAACAACATACAACTCCAGAATCATTTATTTTTGCCTAAATAAGATTTCAGGTCCTAAATGATACCACTTCTAATACTATAGCAGACTGTCTCCAATTTTTATCTTTTCAATGACTCTTTCACTGAAGTATACATATATTTTTTTCCTCTCCAACTCCATACAAGTATTATCCAAGTAAAGTGGCTCAGTCAGTTCAGTTGCTCAGTCATGTCCGACTCTTTGTGTCCCCATGAACTGCAGCACGTCAGACTTCTCTGTCCTTCCCAGAGTTTGCTTAAACTCATGTCTATTGAGTTGGTGATTCCTTCCAACCATCTCATTCTCTGCCATCACCTTTTCCTCCTGCCTTCAATCTTTCCCAGGATCAGGGTCTTTTCAATGAGTAAAGTGTCTACCTGGGATTTAAAACTCAAAATAATTCATTAATATGGTAGAAACATTTCTCTTTATATGAGTAAAGCAGAAATTATATCATCAATGGGAATATTTACTTTTTATATAGCATTATATGTATGTAATAGATTGACACAATCATGTGGACAAATAGACATACACAAGTTCTTCTTTGTAATGATATTTTGGTGCCAAATACAGACTTCTAAAAGATGTTTAGGGGCTCTAATTATTGTAGGCTTGCATGATTAGTGAGCCTGATCCATATTAGAAAGAGCTGTTTCATATGGGGACACCACACAGCTAGCCACTCTCCTGTGCTCTCCTGGTTTACAAGAGCTTCTACTGAATAAAACTGAAATTTTGCTTTCCCCAGTAAACTCAATCCTTTGATCAATCTACCTGGAACGTTATTCTTTCTTCAAGTGTCCCTATCACCACCTCCCGAATGGGATTCTCAGAATTTACCTCCTACTTAAGCTTGTATCCTCCTCTTAAACCACCACACCTGCCCTCCCAGTCCCTTTTTACCTGCCTTTGCTCTTCCTATTTTTTCATGTCTTTATTCTTTTCAAATACGCCATTTAAGATATCATGTATTATGCAGGTGTTTTGTTTTTTGGTTTTTTTGTTTTTTGTTTTTTTTTTTTTTTTTGCTATCTCCCTCCTTCAGCAGAAGATACTTTTCTGTTTAGTTCATCCTTGATTCTGAAGTGCTTAGATAAAAAGCTGGGCCATATAATAGGTACAGATGAATGTATCTTGAATGAATGAATGAAAAATATCCAAATTGATGCGCCTTTCTTTAAACCTCTCACTAGATGGGAGAGTATATTCCTTTGTATGCTTAGGTCTTTAACTTGATTTGTGGTCACCTTGAAATCCACTTTTATCTTATGCAGTCTGTTATTAAAATGTTAAGGAAAATGAACATTAAAAATTGATTTAGTCATTTCACTCACCGATAACTTGTTTAAAAAACAAATGCACCCCAAAGTGCTTTCAGTCCTTTTTCTTGGTTTGGTTTGAAATTTCTTTTTCCCCTGTATGTTCAGCCTCTTTACTGTGAATAACTGCTCTCAGTTAAACAATCCCACAGCATTCACGGTTGCAGGGTCGCCCTCACATTCTTTGTAAAAATGAAAGCTCAGTTAAAGACCCAGCTTCCCTTTATGGTGCAATTTGTTTGCTCTTAGTCTGGATCGCTCTTTGCCACTTGATTTCCTCAATTGAGCAATTTATGACAGATTTTTAAGGCCTACTGTCCATTACAAATAGCAGG
Organism: Bison bison bison; assembly: GCF_000754665.1. Lineage (NCBI taxonomy): Eukaryota > Metazoa > Chordata > Mammalia > Artiodactyla > Bovidae > Bison > Bison bison. The sequence goes on along the minus strand of NW_011495086.1, from coordinate 4,827,048 downwards.
TTTTAAAAACTCCATCATCATCATAAGCTTAATGAGTAAATGGCTGAAAGCTCAGCAGCTTGGTGGGGAAAGTGTGTCGGGGTTTGACTTCCTGACAGCCAGCTTGCTGTTGCTGTAATTAATAATGAAATGTTACATCTCTTGCTTTTTATGTGGAGACAGGGAAAGTGACAGGGATATTGGAGAGAAATAAATTTACATTGTAGCTTTATAAAGCATCCATAGCTTTAGGAGCTCAATACATACAAAATGACTATGAGATGACAGTTCCCCAAGAAAGTAGTTACACAAATATTTAAAGCTCTAGGCTGAAGAATCAGGACATCATAAGAATAAAAAGGGTGAAAAGACACTTTCTTTTATCCCATCCCTCCTTTCCTGCTGCTTAATTTTTTTTTCTATCCAGCTGCTTATAAAAAAAAGATCAAAGATATACCTAACTTGTCTCCCTGAGTGAATCTATTTCAGTCAATATCACAGCCCACTCAATGTCACAGCTCACTCATTTTCCAGCAGTGACACATGTTCCTATCACACTCCCCTTCTCAGCTCTTCTGATGGGTGTCCCAACTTCACACCCCCGTCCTAGAAAATATTTTATTACAAAAAGAAAGTGCTGGATGGTCCTCTGAATAAACCCTGTCCAGTGAAGCTCATGCCATTGACTATTAGTCATGTTTACACGAGGTCAGCATTTTTAGCCTTGCTCTTCACCCAAAGCAGTGCATCTGGACATCCTGCTTTCTCTGCCTGTGAGAAGTGATGTGTGGAATTCTGTCATCTTTCCATTTATGGAATGTGAAGGTGCCACAAGGTTACAATGGTCATACCAGCTCTGTGAATTGGTGGAGAAATAAGTACAGACTCTGACAATGTGAAGAAACATTATCTGATGTAAGGACCTTAGATAATAGCAATCTATATAATTATTTTTATGATTGTTCGTTCTTGGTTTTCTCTGTGTAAACTGTCACACTGTTGCATTGACTATCCAAGAAGCAATTGTTCTTTGTCTTTAAAGATTTTTTCCATTTCAAATCTGTCTGAAAACCAAAAGAAATTATCTAGTTAGAAAATTAACAATATTGTTTTACTAAATTAATTTATTTGATGAAGGAGGCTGGCATGCTTTATTTTACTTGATTTTATTCTTGACAGAGGTATAGGTTTTGTTCTGTTTGTGTGTAAATATTCAGATATAAATCCTGCAATGGACTGAATGTTATGTCTCCTCCAAAGTCATATGTTGGAATTCAAATTCTCAATATGATGACATTTAGAAGCGGGCATTTGGGAGGTTATTAGGTCATCAGGGTAGAGTCCTCATGAACGGTGTTAGTGCCGCAATAAGAAGAGACATGAGAGATCTCTCTGGTCCCACGTGAGGACACTGAGTGAACTGCTCTGTGAACTCCTAAGCTGTCCTCATGGATTACTGAATCTGGTGGTGTCTTGATTTCAGACTGCTCAACCTCCAGAACTATGAGAAATCAAAGTGTATTGGTTTAGCCACCTAATCTCTGGTGTTTTGTTAAAGCAAGCCAGATGGACTAAGACAAGCCCAAATAACACAAACAATTTATTTCTTTTATTTATTCAAATTAAACTACGTCTTTTGAGTTTAGGAGTAATTGTAAGTAAATTCATGTGCAAAAATTGTCCTTGTTCTGATGCTGAAATTTATACCATATGATTTTATTTAGAGTTTAGAAGTTAAAAGTCCACAATCTAGTTGAGAACTAGATTAAAATTTGTTACTAAAAATACTTAATTTGGATTGACTTATGGATAAAATTCTATATTTTATCTCCTCTGCCCTTGTAGGCTTCAATCTGTCTTAACTAGTTTCTAAAATGTCAGAAGTGATACAATTTTCCCATAAATTTCTGAGTTGGATTTAGGGCAATGTGTGAGCTTCAACTTGAAATTGATGGATGGATATGGGAATTCACTAATGATTGCTTTCCAATGACTGACTAAAAACATACTCTCAGAGACAAACTTGCCCAAAGGTTAAGTGATCAAAGATATTCAATGAGGTTCTTTTGAAAATCCTGATACCCTCTTCCAGTTACAAGAAACTAGTTAAAATAAAGAAATTCTTTAGAACTATTAAATAGCAAAATACATGGTATTTATTTGTCATGAATGCACAAAATGACTTTATATCATGTATTGTCCATTCTTACTCTGTATGTTAAATTTCAGTTTGTGTATTTGGGATGATTATCAAAGTATTTAAATGAATAAAGTTCTTTCAGAATTTTATCAATATCTAAAATGGCATAAAACACATTCTGGAAAGAATATTTGTTTTGCAAATGGAATTTGCAATAATTGAAGATAAAGCCCCTGAGTAAAGCAGGGAACATTGCCATAGGCGGTGGTAACTCTGTGACACTTGGTGTAGTTAGCAGCTAGGAGGGGTGCTGGATCTGAGTTGCATAGCCAAGATGGATGAACACTATATACAACCTAATCACCTGCCACTCTTCCTCTTCTTCAATGGTCTCCTTCTCTTAAAATGATTGGAGGAAAAAAAAGTTTCTCCTGCATCAGGAATACTTTTTCATTTTCCTTATATCTTATTACCACTTTCATTTGACCTGGTAATAGCCTGGAACTTCCACATTGTTATTTGCCTTAAACAACTAGTGTACTGCCTCCCTCCCATGGTCCTCAATGAGTTTGCTATTTGTTTTCCTTCCTTACTTATATACAAAACCCCTTGAACAAGGCTGCTATATATTAGGTGTCACTGAAGTCTAAGATTAACTAAAGGAAAATTTAGAATCCCAAACCAGCAACAACTTGAAATTGTGGATGCTTAGTATAATGGAGAAGGCAATGGCACCCCACTCCAGTGTTCTTGCCTGGAGAGTCCTATGGACGGAAGAGCCTAGTGTGCTGCAGTCCATGGGGTCGCGAAGAGTCCAATACAACTGAGCGACTTCACTTTCACTTTTCACTTTCATGCATTGGAGAAGGAAATGGCACCCCACTCCAGTGTTCTTGCCTGGAGAATTCCAGGGACAGGGGGAGCCTGAAGGGCTGTTGTCTATGGGGTCGCACAGAGTCGGACACGACTGAAGCAACTTAGCAGCAGCAGCAGCAGCAGTATAATGGTTCCAGGTGTCTTCTGGAAAAGAAAAGCCGTATAAACACAACACTAAAGTGAGCGGATGGCTGTACCCTTGTTCTTAGGCTTAGCTCCCTGTTTGGAAGTCTGCCCCTCAGGCTCTCTTTGATCTCTCTTCCACTTCAGAGAAGTTAATCTTCTCTCTCCAAAAGCCTTCTCTTCATCATTCCCTTATTCCAACCAGAATTCTTGGGCACCTTGAGTAGGGGCTTCATCTCAGCAAAACACTCCCAATCAAAGCCTTCGGTATGTGTGTATCTGTCTATCTATCTATCCATCTATTATCTATATCTATCATCCATCTATCATCCACCTGTCTAATCTACCATCTATCATCTATCTAGATAGGTTGATTAAAACAGTAGTGTAAGGAAAAGAGTTCTTTAAGACAGAATACCCTATACAGATTTTTCAGGCCCTCCACAGTAAAGAAGAGCTTAAATTCTTCTTTCCATCACTTTTTGCCTAGTAATAATGTCCATGGAGGCTTAAGAGAAAGGGGGAAGTTTACAGTGCCTTTCAAAATAATTCAGGAACTTCTCAACTAGTAGAGAACCAGCAAAGGACCTGAGATTGTGGTATTTCTTTATATAGGGCCAGATCTAATTCTAAAGCAGGACTCCATCCAACAAATATTTCTATAAATCGAGAGGAATCAGTACATGAATTTCTTTTTCCTTGGGTCTAGAATATCTGAGACTGTCTCTTTGATTTACATGAAAACAGATGGAAAAAATACTCCCACATGCTGTCATGGAAATAATTCTTTACTAATGAAATTTGGCTATTCAAAGTGTGTGCATGGATGAGAGAGAAGAGCCAGGCTCAGGATCTTTCTCTCTCACCAAGAAGCAGGTGACCTGGAAGAGAGGAGCCACTTGATCATTCAGGAGAGAAATTCAGCCACTCCAGTTCTAGAACTCTATGATCATTTGAGACTGGCATGTTGGGGGCTAGACCACTGATGCTAGTAGCTGATGCTAAAGCCAGTCCCATCCTTTTCCATGTCCTATTGACTCAAAATAGGTCAGTTAGGAGGTTTCCCAGGTGGTTCAGTGGTAAAGAATCCACTTACCGATGCAGGAGATGTAAGTGACATGGGTTCAACCCCTGGATAAGGAAGATCCACTGGAGTAGGAAATGGCAGCACACTCCACTATTTTTGCCTGGAAAATTCCATGGACAGAGGAGCTTGGCAGGCTACAATCCATGATGTCGAAAAAGAATTGGACACAACTGAGCACACACACATACTGAACAATTAGGACCACACGATCAAGTGTATGCATAGCCTGTGCACATGACTAATTGGTGAAGAAATATGTTGTAACTATGATAGTGGTGTCTCATAAATTGGAAAACTAATATCGCATCTTCACACAGTGGAGGATGCTGGACTCCTCATGCCTGCCTTCCCAGTTTTCTGTGATAGTGATTTTTTTAAATTTTTGTATAAGTTCTCTCGGTTAAACAGATATGTGCACAAAGATTTATTAATATTACCCCAAATCTATAAACCTGCCAAGTGTCTATCAACAAGTGAATAGATAAATTCACTTATCCAATAAATATCCAATAAATTGGATAAAATAGATAAATTAAATATTTCTACAATGAAATATAAGACTTCTGAGGTGGTGCTAGTGGTAAAGAACCTGCTTGTCAATGCAGTAGACTTAAGAAGTGTGGGTTCGATCCCTGGGTTGGGAGGATCCCTGGAAGAGGGAATGGCAACCCACTCTGTTATTCTTGCCTGGAGAATCCCATGACTGGCAGGCTACAGTCCATGGGGTTGCAAAGAGTCAGACACAATTGAAGTGACTTAGCATGTACGCTCACATGCACAATGAAATATACTCAGTAGTAATCAAGAGTAGTGACTTACATGCTCAATTAAATAGATAAATTTCAAAAAAAAATATGCTGAGGTAAAGCAACAAGAAAAAATTAATACATGCTTATACTATTTATATAAAATTAAAGAAATACCAGTCTATCCATAGTGACATAAGAAAGACCAGTCTTATACATAGTGACAGAATCTAGGTCGATGGTTGCCTGTAGTCAGGGGCTGGGATGGGGAGGGTCAGATGACTTTGGGTGGTGGGAAAGTTCTATGTCTTTGTTGTGGAGGCAGTTACCAGGAAGGATGCAGTTGTCAAAACTCATAAAAATATATAATTAAAATTTTATATGAATTATACCTCAGTAAATTATTTTTGAAACCTCTTATACATTAATTTAAAATGTTTAGAGCTGGACTTTCCCGGTGGCTGTGGTTATGATTCTACCTGCCAGTGTAGGAGACAAAGGTTCGATCCCTGAGCCAGGAAGATCCCACATGCCATGGAACAACTAAACCTGTGTGCCTAAACCAGACCCATGAGCAGGCTCACAACTACTGAGCCTGTGCTCTAGACAGTATGCTCCACAAGAAGAGAAGCCACTTCAGGGAGAAGCTTGTGCACTGCAACTAAAGAGTCGACCCCACTCATCACAACCAGAGGAAAGTTCACACAGCGACGAAGACCCAGCACAGCCCCCAGATAAATGAATTAATTTGAAAAATAAATAAATAAAATATTTAGAGCTAAACATATTGCTTATTTTATTTTTATTTTTTTATAACTAAAGAACATCATATTGCTTATTTTATATTCACATGAATCTACTAAGCCTCAGAGGTGTTTGGTAGAATCTGGGATTATAATTCAGGTCTTATAATCAATCCTTCTCTTTCTTTTTATACTCAGGTTTTTGAGTCTAAATAGTTCCCCCTCTGATAAAGGAAAAAAAAAAAAAAAACTGAAAATACATAAAAGCTTTACTTTCAAGCTCTTATCCTACTTTGCTTATTCTGTGCAAATTTCTTTAAATGATGATTGACATTTATTGCTTGTATATACATAATTCATCCCATCTCTTGCTTTCAAAGGTCCATCTCTACTCTTCTATTGAAACTTACAAAAAGAAAAATGTCATTATTGGGCCTGAAGCTCCAATGATGTCAACTTTTCCAGTAGTTGCTTTAAAATAAAAAAAGAAAACTTCAGAATTTTCTCTTTCTTGACTTATGTTTTCTGGTCTTTCATATGTCTAGGATTGTCTTTCCACGACCAAAAAGACTTTTTTTTAACCCTTTCCTGAGTATAGTGTCCTGCCTAAGATTTCTTTCTCATGCTCTTTTTAATTACTTCAGATATAAAGCTTTTTTTTTTTTTTTAACGTATACCTTTGACTTTTTAAAAATTTATTTATTTATTTATGCCTGTGCTGGGACTCCATTGCTCCATGGGCTTTTCTCCTCTAGCTGTGGCAAGCTGGGACTATGCTCTAGTTGCAATGCATTGGTTTCTCAGCGACTTCTCTGTTGCAGAGCATGGGCTGTAGGGTATGCAGACTTCAGTAGTTGCAGCAGTGGGCTCAGTAGTTGTGGCTCCTGGGCTCTCAAGCACAGGCTCAGTAGCTGTGGTGCACTGGCTTAGTTGCCCAATGGTGTGTGGGCTCTTTCAGGACCAGGGATGAAACTTGTGTCTCCTGCATTGGCAGGGAGATTCTTTACCACTAAGCCACTAGGGGAGCTCTGCAGCTGCTACTGTTGCTAAGTCACTTCAGTCGCTTCAGTCCTGTCCAACTCTGTGCGACCCAATAGACGGCAGCCCACCAGGCTCCCCCGTCCCTGGGATTCTCCAGGCAAGAACACTGGAGTGGGTTGCCATTTCCTTCTCCAATGCATGAAAGTGGAAAGTGAAAGTGAAGTCGCTCAGTCGTGTCCGACTCTTCACAACCCCCATGGACTGCAGCCTACCAGGCTCCTCCATCCATGGGATTTTCCAGGTAAGAGTACTGGAGTGGGGTGCCATTGCCTTCTCCTTTCTAAATGTTTATCTCTTGCCTTTTCTTAAGGTCATGCAACAGGTAGAGTGTGGAATCTTGACATCATACCGCAAAGTCATCATATCTCAAATTTAACATGTGGCATCTTCTTCCACCTGAGACACCTCAGACCTCAGATTAAAACTTTAGCATAAGCCTCAGCTTCTTCTGCCTTTCACCTCTGATGCAACTTTTATTAGCGAAGTAATGGGATTTTTCTTTGAATATGTCTCTCATGTCTACCATATATCTTCGATGGTTAGGGTAAAGAGTAAATACTTATTGTTATATTAGTGTTCCATCTTTCTTTTCTCTAATTCATCCAAAACATTGCTGCTAAGTAATAATGTCACTATAGCAGAGCTCAGTTTACATCTTTTATCTGCTTGCGAGTTTTTAAAAGCTACCTGAAATATTAATTTGAATCAAACAAAAACAACTAAACAAATATTTCTTGGGCACCAGAAGACATCATACTATGCTAAAGAGCAAGCATGAATCGTAAAAGAGCATGCCCAGTATCCTTATCCTGACGTTCAAATTTCTGATTTTCATTTCAACCAGCATTTTTTGTCAATTTTATTTTTCATAAATGATTTTCAAGCAGCCATTGAAGTAATTTTGCCCAGAGCTTGCCCAAAGTTTGTATTTGTGCTAGGAATTTTTCAATTCCTGAAATGATAATATTACAACACACTGTAGTATTCTTGCCTGGAGAATCCCATGAACAGAGGAGCCTGGCTGACTGCAGAGTCAGACATGACTGAAGCAACTTAGCATGCCCTGCAAAATACACTTTTATGCAGAGAAAACAGCATGTATTTATAAGATAAAGGGATCTACAAATATGCAAATATCTGAATTCCTAGAACATAATTTAGGAAACTTCTTTAAGAAAAAGGTAGTTTTGTTAAAAAAATTTTTTTATTTTATATTGGAATATAACTGATTAACAATGTTGTGATAGTGTCAGGTCAACAACAAAGGGATTCAACCATACATATACATGTATCCGTTTTCCTCCAGACTCCCCTCTCATCCAGGCTGCCATAGAATATTGAGCAGAGTTCCCTGTGCTATACAGTAGGATCTTGTTGGTTATCCATTTTAAATATAGCAGTGTGTACATATGCATCCCAAACCTCTGACTGTCTTGTTCCTTCATGCTTCCCCTCTAGCAAATATAAACTTTGAGAACAAACTTATGGTTGCCAAAAGGTATCAGTCTTAACTGCTCCCCCTGCCCCCGCCTCCCAAGAGGAGTTCTGAAACACTGCTGCTCCTAAGTCACTTCAGACATGTCTGACTCTATGCGACCCCATAGACAGCAGCCCACCAGGCTCCCCCGTCCCTGTGATTCTCCAGGCAAGAGTACTGGAGTGGGGTGCCATTTCCTTTTCCAATGTATGAAAGTGAAAAGTGAAAGTGAAGTCGCTCAGTCATGCCCAACTCTTAGTGACCCCATGGACTGCAGCCTACCAGGCTCTTCCATCCATGGGATTTTCCAGGCAAGAGTACTGGAGTGGTAGCGCCTCCTATAAATTTCAGCAACTCTGGCTCTCAGTGAGAGAAAAGAAGTGAGGGAAATTTCTCAGTGAGAGAAAAACTTGGAAGAACAAGTATAATTTAAAAAATACTACTCTATTCCAATTTTAATATTTATCTTGTCTCCTCATGTTAAATTTATGTTTACAGTAAAGGGTATTTAAAACAGGATGTATTTGTTTACCCCGAGGGATCATGTCTTCAAAATGATTGGGTAACACCTTTTTTCTTTTTGTCATTTGTGTGAAATAGGAGAGCTATTTTTGAAATGAGTAAAATAATATCTATATTTAACAGAAATAACTTTATGTCCTATGAGTAGTTAAAAAAAAAAACAACTAGCTGGACTATTTCTCAAAGGATTACAATTTGCTTGGCTGACAATAACAGAAAGTCTCTTCGCTAGGTAAATTTGTCAATTTAGGAATAAAGTGCATTATCTTATTGAGTTTAATCATGCACCCTCAGCATCTATTATTCCTATTAAGTCCAAGTTCAACTTCCACCTTGCCCTCTTCCTCTTCTAATTGGCATTGGGCAAATCATCTCTGGTCAAGATCAGGAGCTCATCTGCCCGTCTAACCCTGAGCATCAATCCAACAAAAGAGCGAATCCCATTAGTATCAGACTCGTGATTAATAAATGCAAAGGTCCAGTGAAGAGCAATGATGCACTTTGGCTTCTGCATCAATCTCTGGCACCTCAGAAGCTAAGTGAAATAAACAGTGGGTCACAACCTCTAGCTTTCATAAAATGTCCCAGTAGGGATAGCATATTATACACACAAAATGCTAATGTCAGGTCATTACAGCAGATATTTTCCGAGTCAGAAAATGCCACTGCATATCTAATTCTACTAGTAAAACAAGATTCAGACATATGCTGACTCCTTATATTGTATATTACCTTCATAATATCTCACTTAAAACTATTCCCAGGGTTGCATACACAACTGCTGCTTTCTATGCTGCTGTAAGCTGATGGAATTCCCTACAAAATTTATGAAAGAACCTCAGATAATACAAATCTTACCAGTTCTCAGATTTACTTGCATAATTGTATATTCTGAAAGTGTAGGAACAAATCTGAAGTTTTAGAGTGCTTGAAAATTGTGAGAGACACAGATAATGTTCAATGTGAAGATTTGGAGGGGGGAAGAAAAGCATGATTTTGGTTCATGTTCCCTGGTTCAAAATACATTAATGTCATCCTTTGAATTTTTGTATGTAATAATATTTCCCATTTAATTATTTCTTTTTCACCTGCTTTCTTCTTTAATTTATTTCTAATATCTTTCTCTTTTCTTTGTAGTTTTGCTTTTACACATGTTTATTCAAAAAAGCACATTGTAACTGTTTTTGAAAGACTCAGAAATAATTTCTATGAAGTGCTATGAATATGTAACACCCCTGCCCACAAACACACATTTTGAGAATTTGTATTCTTTTCTGTAAAATTAGCCAGAAGTCCCTTTTTTAACACATGTTCATTTGTTCATTCTTTGATTGAATTTTGGTTTCCCTATAGCATGTCTTTTAACACTGGAATGAATCATGGTAGGAAACAGGCAACCTATTTAACAGCTTTTTTTATATGGCACTGAGAAACTAATGGAAAAATGGTCATTTTCTTAAGATCTTGACAATTAGGATTTTGGTGCTTGCAAAGCCTGTAACCAGTTTCTTTGACTTGTGCAAGTGTCTGGGCTAGACATAGGGGTGAGGCTGAAGAAATGGAGAGTCTACAACCCTTTTGCTAATAGAGTAATTGCTTCTTTTACAAAGAGAATAAATCCTAGAAGTATATCAAATACATACAAAAATTGCTTATCAGCAAGAAACGGCACATTTGTTTAATAAAACAAATATTTCTTTATATCTATTGCTTTTTATATTGTACTCAAAAATATATACAAGTTATTCATATTTATAGGCAATCTGACAGAGAAGGCAATGGCACCCCACTCCAGTACTCTTGTCTGGAAAATCCCATGGATGGAGGAGCCTGGTAGGCTGCAGTCCATGGGTTGATAAGAGTTGGACACGACTGAACAACTTTACTTTCACTTTTCACTTTCATGCATTGGAGAAGGAAATGGCAACCCACTCCAGTGCTCTTGCCTGGAGAATCCCAGGGACAGGGGAGCCTGGTGGGCTGCCGTCTATGGGGTCACACAGAGTCGAACACAACTGAAGCGACTTAGCAGCAGCAGCAGCTTATGCAATCTGAATTGATGATTTCAAAACAATTTAGGCTACCTTGAGAAATGTACACCAATGTCCTTCACAATATGTATAGAATATCTGCCATTCTTTTAATATCAAATCAAAAAAAGCTGCCATGCACCAATGCCTTTTTCTTAGCACTTCATGAGACCTAGTAGCAGAAAGTGAGGTGCAGAGCAGAGCACATTAGTTTTTGTCTCTGAAGGATGGGAGGATCACTTAGGGAGCTGGTGACTCCAGTTTGTCTATAATGTCATCTAATGTTTCCAAACCTGAAGAGCTAAATGCGTTTCCCTAAGTGCTTCACTTAACACCAAGGAGCAACTTAGAGTCTTCAGAGAATAAAATCCATTATTTTAATGTACATAAATCAATTTCTACCTTTTCACACCCAGATCTATGCGCACTCTAACTCTAGACAGCTTTATTAAAATCAGTGGTATGCTTCAAATAAAAAACACTATGAATTTTGGGAAAAAAAAAAAAAAGCTAATATAAAAGCATTTTGTAGAATTTGTTTGCCAAAAGCTGAGTGAAATGAACAGCCTTTTTTAATCTCAGTGGAAGGTGAAATTAGCATCTAACTTCTCATCCCAAGACTCAAGAAGTGTCCTTCAGATTCAGTATAATTTGGGGATAAATGAAAAGAAGATTCAAGTGGTCAACACAGGGCTCTTCCTCGCGGAGGGTGTTGGAGTTTGGCAGAAAATGATAAAACCATTTCAAGGACCTCATTGATGTTCTTGAAGTAAGGATGGAGGTGAGAACTAATGGCAACTGGGGGAAACACTGGAGGTGGTTCACTTGGATCTCACGTCAATATGAAGACACAGGAGGCTCACGTCCAGTCCAGAAACGTGGTGGAGGGTCTCCTCATAGAAATTGTAAGTACAGATGGAGTAAAGTCTAAGATGTTCCCTGTAGCTCAGTGGTAAAGAATCTGCCTGCAGTGCAGGAGACTAAGATTCAATCTCTGTGTCAGGAAGATCTCCTGGAGAAGGGAATGGCCACCCACTCCAGTATTCTTGCCTGGAGAGTTCCATGGACGAGGAGCCTGGTGGGCTACAGTCCATGGAGCGGCAAAGAGCCTGACACGACTGAGCAACTAATTTTCACTTTTTCACTTTCAAAATCTAAGATAAGCCACTCACTTAGTAGAAGCAGTACAGAGAAGGTTGAGCAGGGCAAAGCAAAACAAAGCAAAACTAAACAAATAAACAAAGAGTATGGCTATATCAAAGCTCAAACCTTGAAAATGTAAACAATAAAAGAAAAAGTTACCCAGACCTCTGGGAGCAAAGAGGGATATAAACATCATGTAGTAACAGACAAGACACTTTGTTACATGCATTTTTTTTTTAATGTAGAGAGAAAGAATGCAGTAATAAAATTCCTAATGATGTCATCACATTAACTCCCTTCTTAGCTGAAGATCAGAATAAATATCTCAGGCACTTATTCTGAGGGGAATAGTCACTTAAGGCCTAGAGGGATAAGGGAGAAATTTCTGTCCCTACACATTCTGTGAACAAAGAACAGGACTGAGGAGAACTATTAATACATGCAGATGAAGATCACATCCAGGGTAAAAGACAGTGTCTATATTTCAAGAATACATTTCAGCAAACCAAAGACAATTAAATTGTGCTGAATTTTACTTTCGGTGATATCCAATAAAAATAAGAAATCCATGAGCAAAGACATCAAAGGTGAGATGTAAAGTGTAAGGAGAAGGCAAAGACATGCATAGACCTAAGGAAGTAAGCGTATGATAAAAGTTATTGCAGAAATTAAAAATAACTGAAGAAATCAAGGAAAATAAAGCAGGTAATTGTTTAAATGCTCCAGCTTGGCATAAGAGAAACCTGGGTTCAAATACTGTCTGCCATTTATAACAGAAATGATCTTGTCCAGATTATGAAGACTTTCTAAACACCTAAACACCCGTTTTTTCTCATCTTTAAAATTAGGATACTAATAGCATCTCATTCATTTGGTTGCAAGGATGATTGACTTAGGGCATGAATATTACTTAGCACAGAGCAAGAAACAAAGCATTGCCATTTTGTTTTCATTTTAATGATTTGTGCTTTTTGTATCTTAATTTTAAGAGTTTATTTGTTACAGCAGTTTTAGGTTCACATCAAAATTAAGGGGAAAGCACATAGATTTGGCATATAGCTGTTGCTCCACACATTCATAGCCTCCTCCATTATCAACAGCCACATTCAGTGGTATATTTGTTACAATTCATGAACCTGCAGTGACCCATCATTGTCAACCAAAATCTGAAATTTAAGTAACAATTCACTTTCAGTGTTGTGAGTCCTGTGAGTTTGGACAAATGTACATTTGTGTCCATCATTATGATACCATGCCAAGTATTTTTACCAGCCTGAAAAATTTCTGTGCTCTATTTATAAATTCCCCACCCACGACCCCATCATCCAACCCTGGTAACCATTGATCTTTTCACTCTCTCCATAGTTTTGCTTTTTCTAGAATGTTACATGGTTAGAATCATACAGTAAATAGCATTTTCAGATTGGCTTCTTTCATGTAACATCCATTTGTTTTCACCATGTCTTTTTATTGCATGATAGTTCATTTCTTTTTAGTGCTGAATGATGTTCCATTGTCTCAAATACCACAGTTTATTTATTCATCCTCCTACTGAGTAACATCAGGATTGCTTCCAACTATAAACAATGATGTAATAAGCACTCACATGCAGGCCTTGTATAGACATCAGTTTTCAATTCCTTTGGATAAATACCAAGGAACATAATTGCTTGGTGGTATGAGTCTCTTTGGATTTGTAAGAAAACTGCCTGTCTTCCAAAGTAGCTATACCATTTTGCATTCCCCTAGCAATAATTAGAGTTACAGTTTCTCTACATCCTCATCAGTATTTGGTATTGTCAATGTTCTAGATTTTGGCCTTTTTAGTAGTTGCATAGTGGTATCTCATTGTCATTTTAATTTGCATTTCCCTGATGACATATAATAGAGGGTAATATTGGCCTTGTTGGATTAGATAGGAGTGTTTCCTCTGATATGGGCTACACAGGTGGCATAGTGGTAAAGAATCTGCCTGCCAGTGCAGGAGATGTAGAAGACATGGATTCAATCCCTGGGCCAGAAAGGCCTCCTGGAGAAGGAAATGACAACTCACTCTAATATTCTTGCCTGGAAAATCCCATGGAAAGAGGAGCCTGCAGGGAGGGCTATAGTCCATGGGGTCACAAAGAGTCAGACACAACTGAGCAACTGAGTGCTCATGCCTTTCTTCTGATTCCATCCCATCCTCTGAAAGATCCTGGATAGGATTGAGACAGGAAGGGGGAAGGGTACAACCTTTAAAAGAATGGCATAGCCTGAGGACATGACATAAACTGATTAGAACAAAATAGGTGCAAAATGGCAGACCTACTTCCACTAGACCTTGAGCTTCAGTATACACTCATTGTAACACATGAGTAAGCTAAATGCATGCCTGCAAGAACAATGACGGTTCCAAGACTGACCCTGAAGTGTCAAATCCAGAGTCTGTACTCTATTATTGAATTAAATCTTGGAAACAGGGCTTTGGGTAAATCAGAAAAGAATGACTTTATTGTTTTGCCTGGCAAATGGAGTCACAGTGGGCTATAACTCCCAATACTGTGTCTTGTTCTAGAGTAGTTAGTGAAAGTGAAATCTCTCAGTCGTGTCCGACTCTTTGTGACCCCATAGACTGTAGCCTACCAGGCTCCTCCGTCCATGGGATTTTCCAGGCAAGATTACTGGAGTGGGTTGCCATTTCCTTTTCCAGAAGATCTTCCTGACCCAGTGATCGAACCTGGGTCTCCTGCATTGTAGGCAGATGCTTTACCATCTGAGCCACCAGGGAAGCATAATAATGATTCAAAGAGGGCCTGATCAGTCTGTGAATACACTTCTGATTGGTTGGTGGTAAAGTGAGTGTGTGTCAGCCTCATCAACCTTCTTTTTCCAACCAGTCTTGGGTCTATATGCATGAGGGCAACATATTGTTACTTTCTCTAACCTGGTGTGAAAAGAAAGTGAAAGTGTTAGTCTCTCAGTCATGTCTAACTCTTTGCGATCCCATGGATTTTAGCTTACCAAGCTCCTCTGTCCATGAACTTTTCCAGGCAAGAATACTGGAGTGAGTTGCCATTCCCTTCTCCAGGGGATCTTCCCAACCCAGGGACTGAACCCTAATCTTTCATCTTGCAGGTAGATTCTTTACCACCTGTGCCACCAGGAAAGCCCTAACCTGGGATGGGTTTCAGTGTCTGCAAAATGGCTCAAAGATATTGCCATGTATGTCCCTTGAGGGGGAACCAGGATCTTGCCTGGCTGCATTATTATTCTTGACTGTTTTTCTCTTCTCTCTATATGCCCTCCCTTCACTAGTTAGTAATTATTTGAACCTGTCCGTTGGAATTCAGGGGAGGTCATGGAGTCTGAATGAATCCTGTTTCTTAATAACAAGAAATGGAGGACACAGAAAGGCTTTTGTGCCCAGGACTCCCCCAGGGTCCTGCTCAATTTCACATTTTCTTAACACTTTGAATGTTTCTCTATTCTTCTTCATCCTGCTCATATTGCATAATATTCTCTGCACTTTCCAGATCTGTTGTTTTATGTCTAACATTTATTTGGGAAAATCTTTAATCATTATTATTATTTCAAATATTTCTTCTACTCTCTTTCTTCTCATTCTCGTATCCTCATTTTATGTATATCAGATCTTTTATCCTTGTCCCACATACCACAGACCTTCACAGGTCTTAGATTGTTTTTTTTTTTTCTTTTTGTCCTCTTTGTTTTTCAGTTGAAGAATTCTACAGATAGATCTTTTAGCTCAGGAGATTCTTCCCTCAGCTGTGTCCATTCTACTAAAAACCTATCAAGTACATTCTTCATTTCTGATACACTATTTTAGTTTTTAACCTCTAGAATTTCTCTTTGTTTCTTTCTTAGGATTTCCAACTCTCTGTTTACATCACCCTTATGTTCTTGCATGCTATCTACTTATCCGTTAGAGTCCTTAGTATATTAATCATAGTGTTATATTCCCAATATGGCAATTTTAACATCCTTGCCACATCTGAAACTGGTACATGGTCTGTCAAATATTGTTGGCGTTGCTTTTTAGTCTGGCTTGTAATTTTCCTTTTTCCCTTTTCTTTCTTTCTCTTCTTTCCTTTCTTCTTTCTTTCTATTGCTAGTCATGGTATACTGTATAGAAATAATGTTTACCAATACACTTTTAGCACTGTGTTGGTTAGATGTGAGTGGACAGGACTCATTCAATAGTTCTATGCTGAGATCTTAGTCTTTTAGTGAACTCCTACCTCTGGGCTGTGAACTTCACATATGTTTCTCAGGCTTTTTTTTTTTTTTTTTCTTCCTCCCTTTCGTTGGGACAGGATGGCTAGAGTAGGCTTGATTTGGCTATATCCCTTCTTCCAGGAAAAAGGCTATAGAGCCACCAGGGATTGACTATTTCCCTTTCCCAGAGCAGTTAGTCTCTGATAATATCCTAGTAGATTAGGCTCTGATACACTAATTTTCCCCTGATGACAGGCCTTGTTAAGAACAGAGTGCACTGGCTGGCCTATTTCAAAATTGCTCCTTTTCTCCTCCCCTTACTGGAAGCCTAAGGGGATTTTTCTGTGAGATATTTTCTATGGGAACCTGGTGAAGCTCCCAGAAGCAAATATCACAATGCTGTGTGGGGGCTGTGTATCCTGGAGTTTTTAACTCTTAGACTTGTCCACACTGAGCTCCAGCAGTTCATCAATTACAGTTCAGCTTTTCCTGCCTTGGTGCTGTTTTCTGGGGAGGTTTCTGCTCATGACTCCCAGTTCTGGAAACTGGGATTCCCTATATTCACTTCTTTATCTCTCTAATTTTGAGGACAGTAGTTTGTCCTGTGTCCTCCCATATTTTATGGATCCAAGAACTATAGATTTTTCAGTCTGTTTGGCATTTTACCTGTTGTTAGGATGGAGTATTGACTCCCAAGCTTCGTGCTTAAGGAATCAGAAATTAGAAGTCCTTTCCCAAGCCCGAAAAATCAGTCATGTGTATGCCTAATATGTATCTCAAAACATGAAATATCTCAATGAACTTGTGTTTCATTCATAAGTAAAAAAGTGGTGTGGGAGGGATGCATATAATAAAGGTATAATTGTAAAGTCTGAATTTTAAATTTGGGATTAAAGGAAATGTAAATCCAGTGTTTTACTGTGGTAATTTTATAATTCTGCAATAAGCAATTCCTTTAAAAATGTAATATATATAGCACTTTTGCTAGAAGTATACAAAATTTTAAAACAGTTTTCCGTCACTAAGTACTTACTCTTCTGTTATCTCTCTTGTGACTTTACAGAAAAAAAAAAGCTTATAACTACAAACTCATTAAATTTGTTTTCTACAAATATAGTACATACAAACATAATCTGTATGTTTGATGTCTTCCTTGGTAGCTCAGTAGTAAAGAATCTGTGTGCAATGCAAGAGACATGGGTTCAATCCCTGGGTTGGGAAGATCCCCAGGAGAAGGAGATCCACTCCAGTATTCTTGCCTGGAGAATCCCACAGACAGGGGAGCCTGACCGGCTACAGTCCATGGGTTCACAAAAGAGTCTGATGAGACTGAGCACAAGCATGCTATGATTAATTGAATAAAGGGACTGGAATGTAAGGAGTAGATAAAATATGCTTCATCCCATTTGATCCCAGCTCATTTTATAAAGCTGAGATTGTTTTCATTAGATAATCATTCCAATGAAGAATAAAAGAGAAAAGTGAACAAAACCATTTAGGAAACCGTTACATCTGATTATCTTCCTTCTTAAGTTAATTTCTTCACATCAATGTATTTTGAAAAATAAAATATCTTCCTTCATTAAAACAACAAATCATAAAATTCATGCAAATATCCTTTTATTTTTTTAATAAAAATACAACATAGATTTATATTAGAGTATCTTTTTTTCTTGCTTCCATTTGTGTGTGAACTTGAATAACCAATTGCTTTAAGAACCTCAAATGTAATTTTCCTCATGTGCAAGATACTTCAAACACTGATATAATGTTGGCCTTTTATCCTTGAGATATTTTGGCATGTGGCCATGTACTGAAGACTACAAGGCTAATTTAAGATCCACTGAATACTATATTTGTTTTTCCTGTCATGGTATTCCTTTCAAATCTCAATCCTGTAGTCAAGACAGAAATTAACTTTGTGTTTATATAGTCCAACACAACTTAGATGATACTCAGTAGAAAGATGTTTAATTTCTGAAAATTTGGATCCATTAAAAAAAACAGTATCACTGGGAGTTTCAGGTACCAGAAAAGAAAGTGATGATTCAGTTCTCTACAAAACCAAGGAAATAAAGTATCTGAGATTTTTCCCCTTGATTTCCTAGGGGTGCAAAAATAATCAATAAGAAGCAACAAGGCAAGTTGGTTACATTTTAGCTTTGCTCTCAAAAAGAGCAGCCTTTATCTTTGTGAAATGTAGCTTTTCTGTTCAAATGCAAATTTGTCTCCCCTTTAATGGAATTTTTATTAGCACCCTTTATTTTGAAAATAGTACCAATGTTTAGCCATGAAAATCCATAATCTCCAAGCAACCCAGGGACTTCTGATATGTATTTGAAGTTATAGCCATTTTAAAATTAGAGTGTATATCACATTTCTGTTTTGCTCCCATAAATATTGACTCTACTTTGTATGAGGGAAGAAAAAAGATGATCAAGGCATAGATACTTTTGCCTGTGAAGATATAAAGTACTATGACAAGAGCATCTAATTTATACATTCAAATCCAAGTCTTACTTTCAATGTGACTTAAGAAATAGAAGATTCAAGGGTGTCTGATATGACTCTGTTCTTTAGCAATGTTGAGTTCATTGAAGGCAAAAAGAATTTCAATGCTCAAAACCTTATACTGAAACTAGAGGACATTTGAAATTGAGCAAGGTGTAGTATTTTCCTCCTGACAACCAGAGCATGTAGTCTTCAGACTCTGTCTGGACTGGAAGCCACGAGATACGTATAAGAAGTGAAAAGGCAATGTTATTACTATCTTCTCCTTCTCAGACTGTTTCTCTTCTCACTGTTTTTTAACTGTCAACCCTCAACTTTGTGACTCCAATTATAACTCCCCAGAACAGAGCATTTGCTAAACTACTTGACATCCATTTTCCCTCATACCAAATAAACACTCTCTCCTAATTATAGTTGGAAAAGCCATTAGGGAGATTGGAGGATGACATTCCTAAAAGAAGCCATATATGATATATTCCGAGATAATGATGTGGAAGAGGGTAAGAGGGAAGAGGAAGGGATTCATGCAAAGTGGATGGGAGCTTGTAAATAAATAAGAGAAAGAGACAATATTGTTTGGGAGTATTATGATGACTGTTCTTCAACATTTTAGCTTACTAGACAATAAGAAAGGATAGAAATTTGGGGGGAGAAGGGATAGTTAGGGAGTTTGGGATTGACATGTACACACTGCTATGTTTCAAATGAATAATCAACAAGGACCTACTGTGTAGCACAGGGACATATGCTCAATATTATGTAATAACCTAAATGGGGAAAGAAACTGAAAAAGAAAGATACATATAAGTGGGTAATTGAATCCCTTTGTTGTACACCTGAAACTATCAACATTGAAAATCAACTATACTCCAATTTAAAATAAAAAGTTAAAAAAAAAGAGAAAAGATAGACAATTTAATAAAAGGTTTTATACTCTTATTTTTGAAAGCTCTGTGAGTAAAAAGCACATAATTGCCTAATTTTAGGCTTTGAAGTCAATCTTAACATTTTCAGTTTTTAATTGCCTTTGCATCAGGAAACCACTACAATGCTTTTTTTTTTTTTTTTTTAAGAGAATGGTATTTTGTCATCTAAACCAGAGTCACAAGAGATAATTGTCACTTGTAGTGAGGTCATGGTTGTAGAGATCAAGTTAATGAATGGCTTTAAGGTATCTAGAAGCTAAATCAACAAATTGGGTGATGCATTGAAATTATGCTTTAGGGAGAGAATGTGGTAAAGAATGGTTTGCTTAAGTTTAATTCAAGTGGTTTCTGGCTCTAATTAAGGTGGTTAACATTCACATAGGCTTCCATGGTGGCTCAGATGGTAAAGCATCTGCCTACAATGCGGGAGACCCAGGATGGATCTCTGAGTCGGGAAAATCCTCTGGAGAAGGAAATGGCAACCCACTCTAGTACTCTTGCCTGGAAAATCCGATGGACGACAAAGCGTGGTAGGCTACAGTCCATGGGGTCACACAGAGTCCGACATGACTGAATGGCTTCACTTTCACTGTTCACATAAATAGGAATCAGAAAGGACGATTAAGTTCAGCAGAAAAATCATGAATTTGATTTTGAGGTATTTCAGTGTTTTCTGACTTCATATATCTGAATACATATATTAAATAGATATATTTGACCTATGCTTCTTAGAAAAAACAAATGAAGAAGACACAGGTGCTAGATATAAAAATATTTTCCATTGTTTTCTAGATATATGACTGTGGACAAAAGATTTGGATGACTTATACTGCTGTTTTGTTATATGTTATGTGTAAATAATGATAGTATTTAAATTTATTTAATTATTATAAGGTTTAAATGGTAGAGTAACTAAAAAATTTGGTGCATTAAAATTACTTAAGAGAACTGGCTATTATTAGCATGCATGCATGCTAAGTCACTTCAGTCATGTCTGACTCCGTGCAACCCTATGGACTGTAGCCCTTCAGGCTCCTCTGTCCATGGCATTCCCCAGGCAAGAATATTAGAGTGGATTGCTGTACCCTCCTTCAGAGGATCTTCTCGACCCAAGGATCGAACCCAGGTCTCCTGCATTGCAGGTAGATTATTTACCATCTGAGTTAAAGCTATTATTGGCATTAACATTATTATTACTATTACACTCATTAGTGTGCATTAGTGTTTACCTTCCATGCTGTAACCTCAAGATCAGGGGTTTGTCTCATTTATCTTTGTTGGTTCTTATGCTGCCCAGCATTTAAGTACTCATTAACATTTATGGATTTAAAATGAATAATATTTAAACTCATTGTATCAGAACTGGGTTATGCCCATGTTTTTAAATCAAATGCCAATAACCTATAAGGATAATGTACTTTCTTGGGAGTAGAATAGTCCTTGGATTCTGCAGCACACATTTCAAAACTTGATTTGTGTTCTCATTCATTAAGCATTTTTAAGTACTTATTTAAATTAATGAATGTGTCAAAAAATGTCTTAAATGCTTTTTATATTTTTCAAAGCTACTGGAAAGTAATCCAGTATATTCAAGAAGTTTCATAAATATTTTATAGAATCATAGCACCTTAACACTGACATGAAAATCAGAACAACCTTTCTTTATGTACTGGTGATGGAATGGTGATCCAGAGAGGCTCCCTGACTTGAATGAGTTTACAAACAGAAGCAAAACAGAGACAGTCCTAATATGAGCCATCATAACCCTCACCTCTCACTCCACCAGAATGCACTGCTTCTTATTTCTTGGTAAAAGAAACAAACAAGCAATCAAACAACAGCAAAGCACACTTAGCAATCAAGTCTTAAAAGCAGTAATGATGGAAAAATCCACTAGCATTTAAATAAGTGTTGCAGATGCTTCAACAGAGCTGAATGCAGATGGTGTGAGTCACTGTGTTAGTGACCAGTTGCCTCATTGTATACTACCATAATGCTGTGGCTTACAGCAACACTCATTTATCATTTTGTAGCTGTGTAGGGCAGGAGTCCAGTATGGTGTGGCTAATACTGTACTTAAAGCATCATAGGATTGTGTACATGTACACACTGCTGGAGAAGTAAATGGTGACCCACCCCAGTGATCCTCCCTGGAAAATTCCATGGACAGAGCAGTCTGGTGGGCTACAGTCCATGGGGTTGCAAAGAGTTGGACATGACTGAACACGTACACACACTGCTGTAAGAAAAATGGTTAACCAACAAGGACCTATTGTATGGCACATGGAACTCTGTCCAATGTTATATGACAGCCTGAAGGGGAGAGGAGTTTGGGAGAGAATGGATACTTGTAAGTGTATAGCTGAGTCCCTTTGCCATTCACCTGGAACTATCAACATTGTTAATTGGCTATACCCCAATACAAAATACAAAGTTTTTTTTTTTTTTTTTTTTAAGATCATAGGACTAAAAGCAAGATATTAACCAGAGCTACACATCTCCTCTCAAGCTTGAATTCTCTTCCTAAACTCTACTTGTAGTTGGTAGAATTCAGTCCTTTGTTGTTCCCATTTCCTGGATACTTGCCCTCCTTTCATCTACACAACAACATTGGCACATGGTATCCTGATTCTTTGAATCCCTCTGATTTACTTTTTGGCCATATCTATCAGATTTCCTTTTCAATACTGAGAGGGAAGAAAAATCTGCTTTTAAAGGCTTATGTGATTATAATGGCTATCCCTATAATATAATCCAAGGCATCCTTTCTATTTTATAGTTAAATGATGAGCAATATTAATTATATCTACAAAATCCCTTCTGCCATGTGTGGTAACATATTTATGGCTATTACACTGAAGGTAAAGTAATGGAGCCCAAATTCTGTTTATCTTAGTCACAGCCCAAAGGTATAATACCAATAAAAGGCAATTTAAGTCAGCCCTAGACTTCCCTGGTGGCTCAGATGGTAAAAGCTTCTGGGTTGCAGAGTCAGACATGACTGAGTGACTGAACTGAACTAAAGTGAACAATGTGGGAGACCCGGGTTCAATCCCTCAGTTGGAAAGATCTCCTGGAGAAGGAAATGGCAACTCACTCCAGTATTCCTGGAAAATCCCGTGGACGGAGGAGCCTGGTAGGCTACAGTCCATAGGGCTGCAAAGAGTCAGACACGACTGAGCGACTTCACTTCACTTCACTAAGTCAGCCCTGATATCAATTTTGGTGCATTTCTAAGTGTTCAATCAAAGACGACATATACTATCCTAATACTGCAGCTCATGTGGATAAACTGAACTGGCTGTTTTATGAATAGAATGTACAAAAAGAAATAAAACCAATTTTAAGAAAGGTTGCTGTGAAACAGTTGATGTCAATATAACACCATTTTTGCTACTAATTGTATAATGCAGATTCTAATCTTATTCTCATATACATTTCTGAAGCTGAGTAAAAATATATGCTTGTAGCTATGTGAATGTTCTAAACTCATTAAGAATAAATGACAGTCGAAAATGAAATTAAACCATCCAAGGAACAAAGCTGTATGCTGTAAACATAACTATTATAGAAACAGACAATGTGATCTTGTGGTTAAAATGCATGGCACACCCAAGTCTGTGTATAAAAGGCAGTCCTTGGAGATAACTGAAAGTCATGTTGTCAATATTATCAAGAGCATTAAGACTTGATAAGTGTTTGAAGGCTATCAAATAGAATCTATGTAAATAAAAGGGTGTTTATCTGGGTGGTTAAAAGAGAATGTAGATTACCCTGGGATTTATAGACTGAAACCAAGATGCAAACTTCAAACCTCTTTGTTCCTGGATTGTTAGCCTCAAGATTGCTCTCCAGAGATTCACAGCCACTGCAGCAAATCTGTAAGGCTGCAAAATCCTCCACTCTTTGTTTTCAAATCCACTGGGCTATTTTCTCTGGGAACCATTTTATTTCTTATTTTTGAATGAGAGATTTGCACATGTGTACTTGATTTCCCTTTAAGAGAGAGGGCATACAGTTTATTAGTATCTTGGATTTTTCTCTTGTGGGCCACTATGAAGAAAGAAATTGCTAGAATGTGTTTTCAAGTAGAATGCTTATATATACACTAATTCCTTATGTGGAAACCACAACATTTCTCTACCCCAAAACAACAGAAAAAAGAAAGAAAAATTTACTACTTTATTTTTTTAAGTAGCAACTATTAGAATATGCAACATTTATCACTGTTAATGTTTCTTCCTTTTTTTTTTTTTTTTAATTCTCAGGGCAGTAAAACTACTTACCAATATAAGAAATCACCTTTACAGTTCTTTTCTTTAGAAATTGAATCCTTCGTGATTATTTTCTATAGTTAGATATATTTTATATGTATAAACAATTCTTTAGAGCTCTGAAGACAAAATCAAATGCAGAATAGTATATTCCCTAAGACTAATGATATGTTTTTATAATATTAAGAAATAGTCACATAGAAAATGATATATTTTTATACCATATAGAAGTCACATAGGAAGATTTCAGAAATCATTGTATCATTTGCAATCCAACCAGGAAGACAAAAAACACTTAGCATATTTGAAATAGAGGGAATTCAATGGAGGGAAGTGATAACAAAGTAGAAAAGTGGAGAAACTAATTTGGTATACTCAGTTCTGTTCAGTTCAGTTCAGTTGCTCAGTCATGTCCGACTCTTTGCGACCCCATGAATCGCAGCACTCCAGGCCTCCCTGTCCATCACCAACTCCCGGAGTTCACTCAGACTCAT